>NC_134242.1:6834054-7126554 GCF_965152275.1 Natator depressus
TTAATTACTTGTTATTATTTGGGGCTTGAGTTCTTGGCCCAATTCATAGTGCTTACAGAATAGTAGCTTATCATGTAGAGTGTTGCATGACGACTCCGCCATGAATTGCTCTCTCTACTGTTGTATGCTGTGCAGTAGGAGCCGTGTCAGTCCCAGGATATTAGCGAGAGAAGGTTGGTGAGGTAATAAAAGATATTACCTGGCTCACTTGTCTGTCTGTATCGGTAACATTTTAGGGCCTTACAGTAGAACACCAGAGTTACGAAGTGACCAGTCAGCCACACACCTCATTTGGAACTGGAAGTACACAATCAGCCAGCAGCAGAGACAAAAACCAAAAGTCAATACAGTACTGTGTTCAATGTAAAATACTACAAAAATAAAGGGAAAGCAGCATTTTTCATCTGCATCGTAAAGTTTCAAAGCTGTGTTCAGTCATTGTTCAGTTGTAAATGTTTGAAAGAACAACCATGATTTGTTCAGCATTACAAACATTTCAGAGTTACAACCAACCTCTGTTCCCCAGGTGTTCGTAACTCTGAGGTTCTACTGTATTTTGAAAACAGTATCTAGTATAGGACTTATTACTGTCACCGAGTTGCCCCATTATGCTCAGTCAGGAGTGCTGGGAGGGATAGATTTTATGTATGCATATCATTGGCTACCATATGTAGGGGATAGCTGAGTGTGCTCAGCACAAAAGCATTTAAAACAAACAAACAGCCCAAGCAGTATCGAAATTCAGCAAGCCTTTCAAAATGAGACCCGTTTACCATGATCATTACCTCTCATGGAGGACTGGAGAGGGGGTGGTCCAATATTTCCTGCACTCTTATGAGTCTATCCTAATGGTCTTATAGAAAGAGCTCCATGGACCAAAGGTTGAGAATGACTGCTTTGTGGGTAGCATGGGGCTGTTTGTCTGACAGGAGGGGAGGTATTCCAGCATTCTGGCACTGAAGTGGCCCAAGCACTAAAAACTGTAACCCTTTCTAGCCTAGGAAACTCTGTGCTCCTCAGGGAACTCTGAGAGGTAAGATGTAATATAAGGCTGTGGGTAGTCTTAGATGGATGGAGTCGGGACCTGCTCCTTTTAGGGCCATGTGTCCGAGGTAAACACTTAAAACTCTCTTTAAACACTTTAAACTCTAGTAGATGTTGACAAAAATTCACTTTGCCCAACAGTGACTATTGTTGACATATTTGGCAACCTCTAAAGGGAAGGAAAAATTAAATTCAAACAGACGTCAAGAAGCATTGTCATGCACAGTATAAACATAATGGTATATCCTGGACAGCTACCACACACAGCTGTTGACGTAAACATATGTAGTGTTAGTCAAACCTCTAGATGGGATTGTTAACTTTGGACATGCTTTAGCAAACATTTTTTATTTGCTTCTCATTCATCCAAATCAAGATTTTCTTTTGTTAGCCCTGATAATGTTTTAGGAATCACAGTATCACATGGCTATCAGAATAATGCTGTTTTGAGAATGGGAGTGTAGTGATCACTGAAGTTCTTTGGAGCTCTTCTTTATTATGGAATGAGTTTAGGAGAGACCAGAGCTAAAGAAATGGATGGTTGTGCATCTTAAAAATAACCTAACATAACTCATGCTGCCAAAGTATAGAGTAAAAAACCTAAGAAGCCAGGAAGGTATCCATATGAGTAGAGTTATAACTATAAAAGGTTGATGGAGGCTACAGAGACAGTCCAATTTATTGTTGCTGTGGGCTGCACTTAAATTTTTACATTGGCTGCGTATTTAGTGGTAATAGCTGGAGGGATATTTACCTGGGGTAAATAAAAGCTATTTTTCATAGAAGGAAATGTTGCATTAACTTTCCTCTTCCCCCAGATGTTGCTTTTAGACATGTTTTTTAATAAAAGGTAGTTGGAAGTGAATGAGCCAAAGTCTTCATGTAATAGGTCACAACAGGGAATGCCTACCGTGCTTCGGAGACATGTATTGATGGTGCACATTAGTAGGCTTTGTGTCTGATTGCTGTGATCTTGCCCCTTGAACAACCGTTCCCCCTAGATATTTAAAAAGGGGAGAAGCAGAAATATCCCCTCTTTGGATCTAGAGCAGTTTGATGTTCCTGATGAAGATTTTCAGTAGAATGATCCCTGTTGTGTATTTATCTACCTTTAGAGCATCTCTCCTGGAAAAGCCAAGGGCATCCCAGTTTCTCCTGTGTGACCTCTGCTCAGTGGTGCAAGTATGGTGGTACGGTCTGGCATGCCATACCAGTAAGATATTTATAGCTGGTATGGCGTACCAGAAAGAGAGGAAGAGCCCATCCCCAGCCCTTCCACACAGCTGCGTCTCCTGAGTCCTTCTGCCTGGGGTCTGTACAGCAGCCCCACCAGAGGACAGGGCTAGGGGGGTACAGCAGCTGCGCCAGAGGAGCTGCTGGCGTGGGGCTGCCTAGCGGCCCTACGTTCTGCTCCTTTCCCCACTGTGGCTCCCGGGAGAGCCCTGCGGTTCGGGGCTATCCTGGGAACCTCAGCAAGGAAAGGAACAGACAATGGGGCTGCCAGGTGGCCCCATGCCAGCTGTATCACCCCCAGCCCGGCCCCCAGCCCTTCCACACAGCTGCATCTCCTGAGTCCTCCTGTCTGGGGTCTGTGCAGCAGAAGTTCCAGCTCAGGAGGAGGAGAGGGCCCTCCCCCCACCCGTAACGTGGGATGGATGAGGATCATGGGGGGAGGGGATGGGGAGAGCGCGGGGGCCACGGGCTGGGGGCAGGGCAGGGAGGAGTCACATGGGGAGGTCATGTGCTTCTCCCCCCCCATGAGTGCAGTGTGCCGGCAATAAATGATTTCTACTTGCACCCCTGCCTCTGCTTGTTAGGATATAGATATTCAGGCCTGTCTGTAAAGGCCTATACTCTAAGAATTTAGGTGTATTCTTATCACTTTGCTAGTTATAGAGGTATAAAAGAAAGAAAGAAAGAGTCAAAATCACTGTCTGCCGGTGTAAGGGCCTTCTCTTACTATGACAGTCTGAGGCCCTGTGCTTAGGCTAAGATCTTTGGCTAAGCAGCAGAGGCAGCCATAAGCTGGGAAGCGAACGGTCAGATCCTCACATTGCAAACTAGTCACATTGAAATAAAGTGCTATTGGGCTGTTAGGAATACAATCCTGTCCTGATAATGCCTATCGCCTCCAGAGAAAGGGAAGTGCCTAGAAGATGTAAAAGGAAACAGTTTGATAGCCTCCTGTCTGGCAAGAACTCACTTATCAATAGCTGGGATGTGACATCCTCATTTCTTTGTTGTTCTGTCACTGTCGTCCCCATTTCCCTATTGTTTGTCTGTATAATCTCTGTCTGGTTCTGTGATTGTTTCTGTCGGCTGTACAATTAATTTTGCTGGGTATAAACTAATTAAGGTGGTGGGATATAATTGGTTAAATAATCATGTTACAATATGTTAGGATTAGTTAGTTAAATTTCAATAAAATGATTGGAATCATGTCCTGCTAAGGGCAGGAATGGGAACAGGGCCACAAGTAAGGCTCTGTGGTGTCAGAGCTGGGAAGGGGGACACTAAGGAAGGAAACTGGAATCATGCGTGCTGGAAGCTCACCCCAATAAACATCGAATTGTTTGCACCTTTGGACGTGGGGTATTGTTGCTCTCTGTTCATGCGAGAAGGACCCGGGAAGTAAGTGGGTGAAGGAATAAGCCCCCTAACACTGCTGAAGGAAAGGCAATAAAGATTTGGAGTTTCAGAAAAATTTGGTATCTCTTTAAGTCCTCCATCCGTCTGTGACGGGGAAAAATGATTTTCAAACTCCTTCCAAAATGTTTGGGTTGCAAGGAAAATAAACCACCTCTTTTTATTCATACAAAAGGGTAATAAACTGGTGTGAGTATGCATACAGAATACAAATAAAAATCATCCTCAGGTTAGCAACCAAACATGAATTAATCATTCAGCAAAAAGGGAAGTGGGATTTGTCTTCCCCAACAGTCCCAGGTGTTGAGGTGTTAAATCCACAGTCAGATAATGTTGTATAAGCCTCTGGTGATAGGTTTGCTCAGACTGAATTAAGTATCATTAGGCTTCAGTGAATGTTGTTGGAAGAGCTTCATTTTGAGGGGTGAAAGGAAGGGCTGATGGGAACGACTGATCTTACTTAGTATAAGAGCAAAGCCAGCATTTAATACCTAATCTCCTATTACTGTTCGTTTTTTCTTGGTCACATGAATGAAGTCTAATATAACAAATCGTTCCCTTTTAACAACTGACTTTCCTTTAAATGATTGTTTTAAAATCTCATCTTCCAAGTTTCCTGTAAACATGCACACATCACACTAGATTTTTCTTAATCCAATCTTTTATATAACCACTATCATTTTGGGCTTTTCTTAGTCCTTGGTTCCTGTGGAATTAGCATTTTCTTAGAATTGTTTGGTTTTTTGCCAGTTTGGAGGTGTAGCAGACTTATCTGATGTTATCACATGAGTGTTTGGCGCCTACGTCTTGTAGGAGAATCTCAACATACCTGTCACAATCAAATAGTCTCTGGAGTTTCGCGCACATTAAATTTTTATAAATCCTTTTTTGATATAATGTCCATTTTTTTTTTATGATCTTGGTTACTTTTTAGACCCACATAACTAAATAATGCAAATTGGTTTAAGTGCAAAGCATACTGATAAAAATCAGCTCATCTGGACTGGGATTTGTACAATAAATGTAGCATAAAGAAACACTGACATAGGTGTTTTTAAAGGTGAGGGTGCCCCTTAAATGTAGTTTGATTCTTGAGAGATTTAGAAGAAAAAAGTTCAGTATAACACTAAAAAGCTGCTTATGTTTTAAAATACCTACAGGAGGTTTTGTTAGGGTATTATTTTTAAAAAAGGGGGGAAAAGTCTTATGTATCAATCTCCATGATTGCTCTTGTGAACTGCTGGCTGAGAAATGGCTGAGAAACAAGAGGCTGACTACATGTGAATAATGCTGTTTACAGATTGACTGCTTCAGACTTTTCCCCTTTCCTTCCCTGAACTATGTTAAAGGGAGTAAATCCAAGGGACTGGGGATCTAAAATAGAGGGAATCCTGTAACTAGAGAACTGCAGGATGTGGGAGTAGATGAGTGAAAAGCGGGGGGGTCTTTGCAATAGTGCCTTCAAGGCAAGTGCACGACCTCATTTGTAACCAGAAAGTTCTTGTGTCTACAGTAGATGAAGGTGAGGTAAGATGGGGAAATGAATTCAACTGTAGCTACCTATGGTGAATTTGTTCCTCTACTGCAGGGATTGGCAACTTTTGGCCCGCGGCCCGCCAGGGTAAGCCCCCTGGCATTCTGGGCTGGTTTGTTTATCTGTTGCGTCCGCAGGTTCAGCTGATCGCAGCTCCCACTGGCCGCGGTTTGCCGCTCCAGGCCAATGGGGACTGTGGGAAGCAGCGGCCAGCACATCCCTCAGCCCACACTGCTTCCTGCAGCCCCCATTGGCCTGGAGCGGTGTACTGCGGCCAGTGGGAGCTGCAATTGGCCAAACCTGCGGACATGGCAGGTAAACAAACCGGCCCGGCCCGCCAGGGGGCTTACCCTGGTGGGCCGCGTGCCAAAGGTTGCCAATCCCTGCTCTATTACATTAAGTCTGGGAGTTATTAGAACGAAGGATTAAGATTAGAATAGGAATATCATTGGTAACAATGAGAAGGATAGGATAAGCCCACCTTCCCCACAACCAACACAATGCTGCTTCTGTTTCTGTGCCCAAAAAAGGCTAAGGGAGTTGGGAGGCCCTTATTGCTCCTCTCAGTATCCCTACCTAGTCTGTTCCATCTCTTATTCTTCATGGGATTGTTGCCAATGGCATTCTAAGAACTGTGCAACAGATTAGTTTCCTTCTGCAACATCATACATACATGGTGTCCAGTGATTTAGAAGCCAAGGCTTTGGTGCTTAACATACATTGCTAGCCATTTCCTTAGCAACGCTAACATATGACAGTGAATCTTGTTTTTAAGCTATTACTAGTTGGCAGTCTCGTTAACCAAATTAACTTACTAATCATTGAACTGGAACCTGTATCTATGGCAAGAGTTCAAATTTCTCTGTTCCTGCAACATCTCGAAGAATTGTAAGCAATTCTTTTAAATCAGGTTCCAGGTTTAAAAGGTGCCACTCAAAACGTTGAGAGGTAAATTCACATTCTTCCTGGTCAATTCAGTAATTGACCAGAAGTTGCTTACTTAACTTACAGGAGGCATTTTTGCTTGGAATACAGTATTCGTCACATTCAGTCTTAAACTGTTACACAGCTGTCATCTTCCATGCCCTGCTGCAGATACCTGCCGTTCAGTACTAGATGAAATGCTCTTTGTATGTGAAGTATATAGAATGTATACTACTTGGGGTGAAATGTACAATAAAACATCATTAACAATCATCTCTTTTTCATTGTTCTTTATCAAGGAAACATGCTGGTATCTCATCAGTTTTTTCTTAAATTAACAAGGAGGTAGCTATGTGGAAAACCACTTGACATCACATCATTAGTTTAATTAGACTATTAAGTTCTATAGCTGAACTTGTGTTTTGTTGGTGCATTCACTGAGCTACATGTCAAAGTCACACAGGTCTTTCTTCTTTATTAGCACGCTCCCAAAAAAGTGGGAGTATGCTAATAAAATTTGCAGATGATCCAAAATTGGGAGGTATTGCCAGTGTGGAGGAGGATTGGGATATCATACAAGAAGATTTGGACAACCTTGAAAACTGGAGTAATAGAAATGGGATGAAATTTAATAGTGCAAAGCTGCAAGGTCATGCATTTAGGGACTAACAACAAGAATGTTTGCTATAAACTGGAGGTGTATCAATTGGTAACGATAGACAAGGAGAAAGACCTGTGTATTGATTTGATCACAGGATGTCTGTGAACTGCCAATGTGATGCGGCTGTGAAAAAGACTAAAGAAATCCTAGGATGCATCAGGCCAGGTATTTCCAGTCGAGACAGGGAAGTGTTATCATTATACAAGGCACTGGTGAGACCTCATCTGGTAAACTGTGTGCAAGTCTGGTCTCCCATGTTTAAGGAAGATGAATTCAAACTGGAACAGGTGCAGAAAAGGGCTACTAGGATGATCGGAGGAATGGAGAACCTATCTTATGAGAGGAGACTTAAGGAGCTTGGCTTGTTTAGCCTAATAAAATGAAGGATGAAGAGAGCTATGACTGCTCTTTATGAATACATCAGAGGGATAAACACCAGGGAGGGAGAAGTTCAGTGCCAATGTTGGCACAAAGCCAAAAGGATATAAACTGGCCATCAATAAGTTTAGGCTTGAAATTAGGTGAAGGTTTCTAACTCTCAGAGGAGTGAAGTTCTGGAACAGCCTTCCAAGGGAGTAGTGGGGGCAAAACACCTAATTTGTTTTAAGGCTGAGCATGACAAGTTTATGGATGGGATGGTAGGATGAGTTCCCCTACAATAGCATATTGCAAGTATCTCCAACGGACAGAGTTGGGACACTAGAAGTGGAGGGCTCTGAGTTACTACAGAGAATTCTTTCCCATGTGTCTGGCTGGTGGGTCTGACTCACGTGCTCAGGGTCTAACTGATTGCCATTTTGGGGGTTGGGAAGGAATTTTTCCCCCAGGTCAGATTGGCAGAGATCTCTGAGGGTTTTTGCCTTCCTTTGCGGTGTAGGGCCTGGGACACTTGCAGGTTTGAACTAGAATAAATTATGGATTCTCTGTAATTAAATTCTTTAAATGAAGATTTGAGGACGTCAGTAACTCAGCCAGAGGTTATGGGCCTACTACAGCAGTGGGTGGGTGAGGTTCAGTGGCCTGCAATGTGCAAGAGGTCAGACTAGGTGATCATGATGGTCCCTTTTGGCCTTACAGTCTATCAGACAAAGCTTTAAATATCAAGTGGGGTTTCTCTTCTCCTGTCCTTCAAAACTGCATATTCCTTTCTGGGTGGTGGTGTTCTGTGGAGGTGTAATATGTTTATCAGGTTAGATTTAGTGACTTGGAAACTTAATTTGCCTTTTTATGTAACAGTTTATCACTAATACATGGTAACGTTTCCTGTCAGGATATGCATTGTTACAGTTAGTTTCTAAAAAAGCATAGGAGCGGATGGTTACCCCTGCAAGGTTCAAAGGTTTGTAAAGCAAAGAAGGAAAATGTTCTCGCTGACATCACTTCAGCCCCATCATCCTACTTTCCCATGGGGCGTATGCCGTATGCGGTTAAGATATAATGGAGTCCGAAGACTAGGTGTGGTGGCAACTGTCAAATAAAGGAAAGGCAGGGAGAAGGGAAGCTGGCCTTGTCAGGGCTATGTCACACTCTATACAGTAATTTCCTCTGAGCTGGCTGAGTCCTTGGGCAAACTTTCCTTTTGGTAACAGTTGCAAAATGTTATACACAATGAAGATCATTTTTTCCCCTTTTTCCTATTGTCCTTTTGTCACTGAAGTGGCCTAAATTGGCCAACAGTGAGCTTTTATTTATTTATTTTTTTTAAAAAAATTCCAGTAAAGCACTCCAACACGTTACTAATTCCTGAGTCCTAGGTTTAATGGCCTTCCACTTAAGGTGCAGATTTGTTGGCATGGAAATAGTCACACAGCCTGTATGTTCTCTTGTACAAGCATTGCCAGCTCATTGTGATCAGTCATAAACTGCTACTATGCTTCAAAGCCCGGAATCCTGACCCCCCATTTCAGTTAAATGATTTGATTCAGGATCTTTTTCTTTTCTTTTAAACACGACTCCCCTAATTGTGCACAGTAAGTTCTGAGTACCAGTGTTCAGAGAGGGGGGGATTGTAGGATGTACCAATGGCAAAACAGTCATTATAGCAGAATTGGATCCGATATAAATAACCTTTCTCCATGACAAACAATGTTTGTAATAAAACAGCAACTGCATGTGTTTCTTCATATATGGCTATGAAGCTTATTTGAAAAAATTCGGTCAGTAAACCATGTGGTCCTCAGACATATTTTTCCTGGTGTGTTTTCCCACTACATAGATAGATAAAAGAATAAATTAACTAGTTTTGGTCAGAGCAAACCAGGTCATGTGGCTTTGATAGCTAACAGTGACTAGTGGAAACCAAGACGAATGATGTTTTTTCATCAAGCCAACAGGTTCCTTCTTTCCCTTCGAAGAGGATTCCATTGTGATTCTGCCTACATTGCATAATCCTGTGTGTGCCTGCTTACATAAACATTATGGTAATAGCTGAGGTTAGTCAACCTTTCCATGTTACACTCAATTTTCTCAGAAGCTTGTAACTCTACTGTGAAACTTGGCATGGGCAGAAGATTGGCATGAGAGTTCCATCTGGAAGGCAGCTTTGTATGGGCAACATTTGATAAATCTGTTCAGTGGTTTTCAAATTAAAATAAGTTGTACATGTTGAAGTGGCTTCAAATGCTATTTGGTGTTCCTATAAATGAAACTATCTGAGACATTTTCTCTTAGACTGAAGCTGTGCAAGTCACTACTCCATAATAGAGATCGGTGTATTTGGTAATTTGAGCGCAGGGGGAGAATTTAAAAAGTTATTTCGTGAACTGTGTCCTACAAGTCCTTAAGAAACATGTTGAAATATGTTGGTGTGGGGATTGCTTGTAAAAATTCTGTAATGCTAGTTACTTTCAAACAGTGAATGACTATACTGTAATGGCAATTCTCTCTGCGTGTGTGTGATAGATGAGCATGTGGATAATGATGCAGAAACTTACAGTTCTTAAGCATCCGTAGGCAAGTTGGACACTAATAGCCATTCCCTGTATGGGTCATCAGTACATAAATATATGTGTGGCAATTCTCAACTGTTCTAAAAGCACAGGAATAGTTTAAGCTCCTGAATATGTAGTTATATGAACTATTGTGGATTGTGGTTACTAACTTGCACACTTGAGTCATTTAATGCTTGGTGAAGTTTTTATTAAAATACCATTGAGGAAAAATAAGAAGGCAAGAATGTTAAAGAGCACTGTATCCTTTGCCCCATTGTGCCTAACTCCTGCAGAGATCTGAGAGCAGTGCATGAGGTAGTGTAAAATCTTTGGGCAGGTGAGGGCGGCATCTGCCCTAAGTCTGAAATTACCTGTTAAATGGGCCAGACTCTTAATTTCAAACACCCATACAGATATCAACCTTCCCCCCCTTTCAGATTACTGGCCCAGTATCAGCACTTGGAAAGTTTTGCTGGTCCTGGCTCACTGTTTTATATCCCAGCAGGATGGAAAGGGTAAAAGCATAAGGTAACACAGCCCCCTTCCTGGTTTTTTGCACTTTTCTGCTACACCCCCACCTTTCTACCACCTGTGAGTGTAAGTGACACCAGTGTAGACTCGTAGGCATACCCCTCTACCTGTCATGGCCCAAATGCTGGGATGTGGTGCAAAGTGAGAGACCCATAAAAAGCATTCATGCAGGAAAGGTAAAATGTTGTGGTATTTGTTCCTTTAGTGCAGGGATTCTCAAACTTCACTGCACTGCGACCCCCTTCTGACAACAAAAATTACTACATGATTCCAGGAGATGGGACTGAAGCCTGAGCCCGGGAGGCCGAAGCCCAAGCTCCATCACCTTGGGCTGAAGCCCTTGGGCTTTGGCCCCAGGCAGTGGGGCTTTGGCCCTTGGCGGTGCGGTCAGGCTTGGGCTTGGGATCAGTCTAACACCAGCCCTGGCAACCCCATTAAAACGGGGTCCTGACCCACTTTGGGGTCCCGACCCACAGTTTGAGACCCACTGCTTTAGTGTAAACGACTCTTTCTAGCATTCCCCTTTCATGATACTTTATTTCTGATGTAAATAATTTTCAACAATAAAAGTGCGGGGACGCCAACTTGCATGGAGCATAGAGAACTATGGGACTAAAATGAGCAATGCCTCTTAAAAAGAGGTTCAGTTGAAAAGTAGGTACACAGGGCCTGATTCTGAACAACTGAGTAAACACTGAATAACTCAGCTGAAGCCAACAAAGTTGTTCTGGGTTTACTCGGGTGTGAGAGCAGAATTAGGCCAGGACATGTAAATTACACCACCATTTTTGTCTCCTGAATTTGCCCTAACGCTTTAATTCCAAATTATTTTCTGACAGCAAAAGCATTAGCTTACATTTCCAGCCGGTCTTTAAATACGTAGAGGGTGCTAAAATATCAGACTGTATGGGGTTATGTTTAGTGGAGAAAAGCAAGATAATTTGATTGGCATGATTTAAAATCCAATACTTTGTGCCTTGTTGAAGTTGGAAATGAGGATCTTATGAAAACCCTGATACCTTAAAGATTGGGTAAAGCATCTTACTATACACATAGGACTGAGCATAATGTAGTACAATAATTTCTGTTGCTAGAAGATATGAGGACAGTTGCATAAGTGGTCAAATAAGAAAAAAATTTCACTGGCTCAGAACTGATTCATTTGATTAATTTTAACATAGAAGAGGAGTCCCATTAAGTCTTTACAAGGTAGCAAGCTTGATCTAGTATTCAGTTTGAAATAAACGTCGTGTTTTTTACAGTCTCCATTATTCTGAAGTCTGACAAAAGCAGGGCATTTCCATTTACTTTTTGAATCAGTTCCTTATCTAAGATACACCTGTTAGGTGATCCGCTGTGGCTGTCCTTAACTGGTAGACCAGGTGCTTTTTTCCTGAGTGGGAGAAGGTGTGCCAGTGAAGTTGGAGGACACTATACAAACTGTTGGTTCATCGATAACCTTTTGTGTGTTTCACAAGGCGTAACCTTCCGTTCAGTTGTTTCACTGTGAACCAGTGCTTATCGCCGGATGTTTTTGGACTTGTATCCATCTTAATTTGTTTTGGATCAGGGACCACAAAAGCCATGTAATCATCTGTGAAGTGAAACACAATATTCATTCCAGGAAAGTCTATTTAAACAAGAGGCCAGAGTTTACAATGACCAAATCTACAGATACTTCTGTGTACCCACGGGTGCTACAGAAGGGTGTTTGTTAATTGGGATAATGAGCAGGTTTTCAAACCTCTTATGATGCCTGTTGTATTAAAGATCAGTGTTTACTATCTCAGTTTTATTTTTGGCTAGAGGGTCCAATTTGGCTTCATAAACCTTCAAAAATGGAGAGAGACAAGTGGTATAGGACTGTGCTGAGTAATGCACTGGCTGGACCCCGGCATGGCAGGGGATCTGCGAACTTCCTTACCTCCCATTACAAAGCTGTGCAGTGTACCTTCATCTTCATTTACACCTCTACTCATCCACCGTCAGCCTGTTCCTCTCCTGAACAGCGACTCTCAGGGGAGCCAACTTGTGGAGTTGGAAGTCTGACCACTAATAGCTGCAGGAGACTTTTTCATTCGTTATTTGAAGTAGGATTTTAACCCAGAATTGTGGAGATCTTAGAAAAACTACCTGTAGGCTGCTGGCCTGACACTCAGCCCTGGAAGGGGTGACACCAGGCCCAGGGTCTGCTTCAGGCTCTTTTCCCAGGACTTCAGCTTTATTCTTCCACATAAAAGTGAGCAGAACATGTCAATACTCCATTCCCCCAACCCAGGGTCTTCTGCAGGGGTTTATCTATTCCCTACAGGTTTCCACTCTACAGTGACTTGCCTGAGAGTCATTCTGCTCCAGGGCCTGTCATGGGAACCAGTCTGCTTCCTGTTGCTCTCCCACTTGACCCATGGCTGCCTGCCAGAGCCTCCCTATTCCTGGAGGCTCTCCTTTCTTCATCTGAGGCTTCTTGCCAGGGTTCAGTGCTCCTGGCAGCTCTCTGCCCCAACTGAGTCATTTGCTGGCTTTCATAATCACCTGTCTCCTCTGGGGGGGTAGCTGATCCATCACAGGTGCGGCTGGTCGCAACTCCCCTTAAAGGGCAAGCCACCTTGTGGCACTACTGTATTAAGAACACTTCAGATAGGCTACTTAGTTAGGTGGTACAGCACACGACTACAGATGAGTGTCAAACAAATTGGAATGAAGGAAGAGTGTAAAATAAAAAATGAAGCAGAACATTTTAATAAGGAAACATCTGGTGAAAATAGGCAGAAGGCGGGATGGGAGGACTTGAGCAAAGCATTTTACACAAAAGGACTTTAATTTGCTGCTCACATGCCCTCTTTCTTTCAGACCATCCAGTTGGTCCTTGAACTAATAAGGTCTTTTTGTACGAATGCCACCTTTCTACAACATGAGTGTGCAAAGCGGAGGGTTTTCCGTGCTAATGTCAACCAATGCAGCATTTTGTGGGCTGGAGTGGCAGGGAATGGAGAGGAATGGCAGGCTTCATGAGGCAATGGGATGGTAGGAGTGGGAGTTGAGAGAACTGTCTTCCTTCCTTTTTCTATTTTATCAGCTCAGAATGGATGGTGACTCATTGTTCTCTACATATGTCATGTTTCGTTATTGGAGACCTGTCAGAGGATTTGATTAATAATACATAGTGCTTGAATTCAATGTGATAAAAGTAATCATAACAAAGCGCTTTTTTTCCTTGTGCTTAAGTTAAAGCTGATAAGAAAAAGCCTGTTGTCTTCAAAAATATATTGGAAGGGGTTCCCTTCTTTTTATGACATAAACAAAAGTGCACTTGGTGGGCTGCAAAGCAGAAGTACAGTTACTACTAGAGGCTGCTTTCATAGTCTGCCAGAGATTAAAGTGGTTTTAAGATTCGGTCCCATCACAGTACTGCTATGGGGAAAATACTCTTTAAGACCTCTAGTTAAATTCTATAATAAAAGCTGTGATGGAAACAGTTTAATGGAACGATTGTTATGTAAGGAGCATCGCACAATCCATCTAATTTGTTTCCACTAGTTCCACAAAATGGTCAGTTCCTCTTCTAAATATGAAATAATCTTTCTAGATTCACAAGTTTAAACGTCTTTTAAAGTTTCAAAAACAAAGATAGTCGACCATTTCATTATACTGCCCGTGGAACAATTTCATCCATCTGGTGTGACGGAGGAGTTTAAAATCTATACAATCAGCACCATATATTAACATTTATGTAAAAGATGGGAAAACATTGAGCAAGTAGAATTTTTGCTATTAGTTTTGCAGCATTGTGTTAAGACAGCTTTGAATTAGTTGGACTACACAGTATGTGAAAGGCAAATTTGTAATGGCGATCTTTCAAAGGTAAATCATTGTACATGATGTACTATACAGGAGGGCCATTCCCCCATTTCCTGGTGGTCGGGGCTAAGTAACTTGTATTGTCTTAAATGCAAATTTGCATTCTGCAGAATTCAAATCTATCTTGGGGATTGGATCAATGCCTTCCATGTGCTGGGTGTTTGATATCACTCACTTTGTGATCTCGAATGTTGAGGCAAGCATTGTCATTGGGCACGCAGACAAGACTATTCAGATGTGCGGCTGCATGGTGTACACAATTAAATGTCCATAAAGGACTTCAAAGACCAAAAGTAGATGTCTTAAATATGTTTAATAGTCATTTGAAAAGTTGACAGTCCATAGAAATGCACAATGTGCTGTTCGTAGTCCTTCCTGAATGTGTGTTGTGTTTTGTTTTTTTTTAAATTTCTTGTTCAGAACCTTTGGGTAAGTGTTAAAAGGGTTAATGGCAGACCTTGGCACAGCTCTGGCTGGGGCGCTGTTCCATATGCCTTGTTTCCAACTTGTTTTTGAATTTTTTGACATCCCTATGCATGTCATCTTTTCTTCCACTCTACTTTTCTCTTTCTTGTGGTGTTCACTGCTTATTTACTGGGAGAAACCCATGAGCATTTGCAGAATGGTAACTTGTTATAGTAGGAGTATAAAGTTGTCAGCAGGCAGGCAGTATTTTCGCCATTCAGGGTCTCTCCACTCAGCAAACTCCTGCAATGAAAATAACTTGGTAGATCTCCATGGCGTTTACATAGCAAATTGCCTGGTCTGGTTTGACGTAGTTTTTACTGTCCAGCTCTCATTGGCATGCAATACATAATTTAGCCTGGGAAGGATGAGAGAGTTCATTATGAGTTGTACAGCTGCGCTTTATTCTGTTAATGGAGAGTGAGTGGGTCTTCTGCAACCTTACTAGTTTTGAGTCAGAAACCTTTCTGTAAATATTGACAGAGTTCATCAAAGCGAGCCAAGAAATGAAATTGGCAGGACTAATTTTAGACTGCTGTATTAATCATTTATAGAAACAGATAAGCTATTAGAAGGATTGCGAAGGACAACTTGTGGCTTTGCAAAGTTAACCCAAGATAACTACTGAGGAAAAAATTGTCCCAGAGAGAAATGAGTTAAAGGCAATGCCAAGCCTTCCAAAAAATACCTTGCACAATCAAAAATATAACAACTTCAGTGGTGTCCCCATGCTGCCACCACTGCTACTTTAATTCTTTTATTTTTGTTTGCACCTGTTTTTACTGATTTCATAACAGGTCACTGTTACAGAAATAAAGTTATGCCCAGTTGTGGGACTAACAGTTCTGTTCTCTTTTGACGGGGTAGAAAATACTTCTTATGATTATGCTTATGGTTAAGGGTCCTGTCAGTGTTTCCATTATAAACTGCTGATTTTTTTGAAAGGGTTTTATAACTTAGTTGTAAAAATTTGTTCTTGGCAGAAGATTTGTGTACAAGATCTCAGTTCGAATGAGGCTTTTTAATTAATTTTGAAAAAGAAAAGTCTGGACAGCTCTGTTGGTTGAGGTTAAGAGTGGAAGCAGCTTATACTGAGCTGCTGCAGTGACGCTCTGTCCATAGTGAAGCAGGATGGAAATCTCGCAGCGTTTCTCAATTGCAATGCCTCCAGTTGTGGTATGAATTACAGCAATGGGAGTTTAGACTTTGGTGGGTGCTGTAGAACTTCAGATATAGTGGACTTCACTTCCGATTAGCTTGGTCTGTTCAAAAATATTACTTCTCTCCAAGTAGGTCCCACTGTGTAAGACAAAAAATTTCCCTTTCTTAGTATTCATTTGCATGGCCACCTGAGAGATCTGGGTTCATTCTGGTCAGTCTCTGGTTCCATGCCATCTGCAGCTGAGAGTTCTGTGGCAGCAGTCTGCCCGCTCGTTTCTCATCCAGATGGGGTGTTTCTGAAGAGTGTGGGAACAAACGTTGGAGGTCTCATGTGGCACCATTGTAGCCTTGAGGCTCCTCACCCATTGCATGGCCCTGGGTGGTACCCAGAAACTCAGCCAAATCTTCTCTGGCAGTTTCATGATATTGTGGATGAAGATGCTCTGAGCTCAGCTGTCTAGCAAGGAGTGCCTGTGTGCACCAATTATCTAGGGAACAAGTGAACCTCAGTAACTAGTTACACCAGATCCAGCACTGCACAAACTTGATCCTTCCAAGATGTAGCAAAGAGTGTTAGGAAGTGTTTCTGCTGCTAAAGCAAGCTTTTAGACAGCTGCACTTGACATACCAATATCAAGACTCCTGTCCAGATGAGTCAAAGGCTGCAGTTCTGCAGAGGTTATGTCTCACTTGATGAGTCTGAGCACCACTGGCTGGAAGCATCTTGGCAGAGAGGATGATGAAACCTTGTTACAGGTCAGCAATACTGAGGCATCTGCTTTAGTTGGATGCTTACAGAGCTTGGAAGCAGAGCTGGGAACTCCATCCCATTAGACCAGCATCAGTATGGCATCTTTATTCTGTTTTGCTGTAGCCTGAAAGGCTCGGACTTTGCAAAACTATCAGAGGAGGCAGTTAGTTCATATTAATTAATAATACACTCTGGAGATAGGTGACTTGCGGTGATACTTGAGAGCATGTGTAGCCAGCTGTGGCCCTTTGCGACAAAGGGCACCAAGTTGTTTGTGTTCCTGAGGGACGCAGCATTACTGCACTAGGGAACATTTCTTAAAGCTACTCGTCCTCTTTTCCTCTATTCTGTAAAAGAAACAGTGGGAGAATTGGTCAAGAAATGGCAAAAACAAACCAGAAGGATACTCAGCATCAGGAAGCATCAGCACACGTGATGGCCAATAGGTATGGCCAGTGCCGTGTGCAGAGAGAGGTAGTATATTTCATTGGTTGTGAAGGTGCGGTGTATATACACCAGTCATCCTCCTTGTAACGCGAGAGAACTAAAGTAGGCTGTTCCCGTGTACTTGATTTTCCACACTGTTATAGCTGTTCTAAGGGACTAAGTTAATCAATGTATATTTTCACTGGGTTAAATAAATTTGAGTACCAACGTCAAGAAATTAAACCCAGACGTCTGGTGGGGGAGATTGATGCACTTTACTCTTTTAATAAACATTGCTTCAAACTTGAATGACACACGCACTGTTGCTAAAGGTAAACGTAAACCAATTGTGTTGCTGACATTATATTGCGGTGCTTGCTCTTTATTAAGACTCGTCATTAAGTAAAGCAAGCAGATCCATATGACGCAGATGCCTGCACTAGTTTCCCTATCGCCATCGTGGAGGGGAACTTTCAGACCTGCCGTGTTTCCGCTACAGGGCTGGAAAGCAATTGTAGCATTGTGCAGCACTAGTGCATAGGCTGAGTACCCATCTCCCATCCATTCCAGCCACCAATACTAGCAAGAAGCGCCACCAGAACACCAAATAAGTCCCTATTTTAAAACCCAAATACAAAAGCTTTTTGTTTAAATTCCTTATTAAATAGGTTTCTGTCAAAGACTGTCTGTGCAGAACCTTATCTCTCCTGCCCCCTTATGTTTGTTACCTAAACTTGCTGCATCTTGTCTTTAAATTGTTTAAACTAAAGCCTCTTTGAGACATGGACAATGTCTTACGTGTTTGTACAGCTCCAAGCACAATGAGACCCTAGTTCTCTGGGCACTTCAACACAATTTCTCCTTCCCATTGTTGTTTATATTCTTGAAGATCAGAATATATAGATCATTAGCCATGAGGAGAGAAGAGACTTGTCGCTGAAAGGAGCCCTTCCCTATTTTGAGAAGGTCTGAGACACTCCTGTTCCATCTATGGTGCGCTTGCACCATTTTGTGTGTTATGCCCCTTATCATAATGTGCCTACTTTGAGATGTAGGGTCAGTTGTTGGGTCCCTTCACCCTTATACAGGGCTGCATGTACATTGATGAAGGTACCTCATAAAACAGGGCTATAGTCGTGTACATGTATAGCGACTGTGTAATTGTAGCTGGCATCTCAGAGAACTAGTTTTGCCTACAGAACTGTGTTCTAGTACAGTCAAGAGGGAAAAAGATTCCTTCTCTTTCTTTAAAACTGGTTCTGTGTGCTCATCTTGATGCTCTTTGCTATGAAAACAGTTGGTAATTGTAGTTGTTCTTTATTATAAAGGCCAGTTGCCGATTATCTGAATGTCTCAAATCTAAAACCTTGAGTTAGTCTGAGCCTAAGTTAATTGAAAATTGGTTTTAATTCATTCTAGATTAAGGGACAAACTAATTTTGGATAACCCCAATTATCAGTAGTTCATGTTGATATGTATGTAGCTAAACGTAGATGCAAGAAACCATTCTATGGTTATAACTCTTGGACAGTTGCTGAAATTGCTTTTGATTTGCTAGTCTAATTATACTCACGAATATGACACAATTTTGAACTGTTTTTCTTGTAGAATGGCATTTCAAGTAATTTTCAAATATATTCATGACAATGTGTATGATTTTAGTAAGGTGGAAGAGGTGGATGTTAGCTCTGAAATATTGGTGTGCACATGGAAGATGGAAGAATCTGCTTTTCCTTCCCTGACTTTCCAATAAAATGACAAAGGTTCTGGTTGTATCTGGCATTGCAAATGTCGGCTTTAAACATTTTTTACATAGGTTACTAATTTCAACTAGCAGTTGTCAATAACTGTTGACTTTCAGTCTTGCCTGTACCTACTAAGATTGCCATAAGACTACAGCTGTAAAACCCAAAATACACTGCCTAGTTAATTCTTAGGCCTTGCTAGCGAGAAAGTAGCTGTTAGTTCCTAGAAAGCTGACTCAGACATATCCATGTCTTCAGTAATACTTAACAGTTACAGAGTGTTTTTTGTCCACGTGAGTAGTTCAGAAATGTTATCCCCATTCTATAAAGGGATAAACTGTGCCTTTTTTTGCACCATACACACCCCTGAACTGATCTATCCATATCACCTTCTCCCTGGTTCAAATTCCTCTTTAAGACATGCTTCCAGTTCGATGCTCGCAAAAAGTGAGTCACCAAGTATACTTTAAATTTGTTATAATCTGTATTTATTAAATGACTTAAAATTGTTCAGTCCTCTGAGCACAGAATCATAGAACCGAAGGGTTAGAAGGGACTGCAAGGATCATCTAGTCTGACCCCCAAAGTGTGTCTTTATTGAGTTCTCGTGCTGTCATCAGTCTGTCCTCGCCCCACCTGCTGTTTACGTGAAATTAGACTGGAGTCTCTTTGAGGCAGAGAATGTGGTGCAATTTATATATAGTGAGGTATGTCTAGCATAGTTATAGGGTTTGAATCAGAGTTTGAATGATTTACCCAAGGCCACAATGGATGAACAAGGACCAGGGATATTAATTTCCTTATGACAGGTTTCAGAGTAACAGCCGTGTTGGTCTGCATTCGCAAAAAGAAAAGGAGTACTTGTGGCACCTTAGAGACTAACCAATTTATTTGAGCATAAGCTTTCGTGAGCTACAGCTCACTTCATTGGATGCATACTGTGGAAAGTGTAGAAGATCTTTCTATACACACAGAGCATGAAAAAATACCTCCCCCCACCCCACTCTCCTGCTGGTAACAGCTTATCTAAAGTGATCACTCTCCTTACAATGTGTATGATGATCAAGTTGGGCCATTTCCAGCACAAATCCAGGGTTTAACAAGAACGTCTGGGGGGGGGGGTAGGAAAAAACAAGGGGAAATAGGTTACCTTGCATAATGACTTAGCCACTCCCAGTCTCTATTCAAGCCTAAGTTAATTGTATCCAATTTGCAAATGAATTCCAATTCAGCAGTCTCTCGCTGGAGTCTGGATTTGAAGTTTTTCTGTTGTAATATCGCAACTTTCATGTCTGTAATCGCGTGACCAGAGAGATTGAAGTGTTCTCCAACTGGTTTATGAATGTTATAATTCTTGACATCTGATTTGTGTCCATTTATTCTTTTACGTAGAGACTGTCCAGTTTGACCAATGTACATGGCAGAGGGGCATTGCTGGCACATGATGGCATATATCACATTGGTGGATGTGCAGGTGAACGAGCCTCTGATAGTGTGGCTGATGTGATTAGGCCCTGTGATGGTGTCCCCTGAATAGATATGTGAGCACAGTTGGCAACGGGCTTTGTTGCAAGGATAGGTTCCTGGGTTAGTGGTTCTGTTGTGTGGTATGTGGTTGCTGGTGAGTATTTGCTTCAGGTTGGGGGGCTGTCTGTAGGCAAGGACTGGCCTGTCTCCCAAGATTTGTGAGAGTGTTGGGTCATCCTTCAGGATAGGTTGTAGATCCTTAATAATGCGTTGGAGGAGTTTTAGTTGGGGGCTGAAGGTGACGGCTAGTGGCGTTCTGTTATTTTCTTTGTTAGGCCTGTCCTGTAGTAGGTGACTTCTGGGAACTCTTCTGGCTCCCCCCTTCCTCAGACGTTCTTGTTAAACCCTGGATTTGTGCTGGAAATGGCCCACCTTGATTATCATACACATTGTAAGGAGAGTGGTCACTTTAGATAAGCTATTACCAACAGGAGAGTGGGTTTCTGTGGGGGGGGGGGGCGGGAAGAGAAAACCTGGATTTGTGCTGGAAATGGCCCAACTTGATTATCATACACATTGTAAGGAGAGTGATCACTTTAGATAAGCTATTACCAGCAGGAGAGTGGGGTGGGAGGAGGTATTGTTTCATGCTTTGTGTGTATAAAAAGATCTTCTACACTTTCCACAGTATGCATCCGATGAAGTGAGCTGTAGCTCACGAAAGCTTATGCTCAAATAAATTGGTTAGTCTCTAAGGTGCCACAAGTACTCCTTTTCTAATTTCCTTATGCGTGTGTCTAAGGAGCCTATTCTCATATCAGGCTAGAATTCAGAAGTTCTGCGCTTCCAGGGCTGTGTCTAGATAACTTTTCTCTTCACTACAGTGTTGTAGTAGAGAAATTAGGTTCTGAGGTTACTTTGTTATCCAGTCTGTGCATAAATTCAATCCTATGTGGAACTGAGAGTGAAAAGAATCTTTCAAGCAGGAAGCCTAGACAAAACTAACATTCTCACATTGTTTCCTAAGCCTAATAGATGGCTGGTGTGTGCATATAAAGGGGAAGTTGGTGGGGGAACTATGTATATGCAAGAAGCTTCTTTGAAAAGCAAAGACTTGTAAAACATGCTACCTAAAATCCCCACCTAACTAAACTGATGCTTTGTTTTGTCAACCAGATGTAGTTTGGTGTCAGGATTTCCCAGGATCAGGCATGAATAATCCTGAAATCCTTGGCTCTCATTTTATCTTCTGTTCAGAAATGATTTTTAGGGACAATAATATTTTAAAGTCCATAACAGGGGATATGGAGGGCTTTATTCTTTCTCCCCTAGGGAAGGGGGAAAGAGCCCTCCATTTCCCCTATTCCCAGAGTCCTAAGGGTTTGCCCCTCGAGTTCCTTCCTCCATGGGGACAGTCCTGCTGATCAGCAATGCTTGTCATGACTGTCTCTATATTCTGTCCTCACTGCTCTTGTACTCTTCAGAGAGGCTGCATTAAGGGCCAAGTGCAGAGCTGCTTCTGCATTCCCAGCCACGGGTGATGGTAAAGGGGCTACGTTCTAATCCCCAGCCCTGCTGTGTGCAGTCGGACTGCTGAGAGCAGGATGTGCTACTGAAACTAGTTACTATTTGGTGATTGGCTGATAGGGCTCAGTGCACTTCCCAACGGGCAGGGGTCCAGGTCACCAAAACCCACTCTCACTGCATTCAATAGTTCCCACGTTGGCCTCTCAGGAGAGAATCCAGGGCCATGCAGCGTTTTCTGTGACTAGAGTAATGATGTCTCCAGAGAACGCTAGCCAGCACCTTCTACAGAAATTACTTGATCTTCAGTCCCAAACAGAGCAAAGGCTGGCTGTTTGTGTGGCAGTTTGTTTGGCTGTGATCATGCTAGCGTTGAGGGATGGTGTTACATTCCTTAAGTGGAGTCATTGCTGTGATTCTGTGTTTTCATGTCCTTTAAAACCTATTTAGGTGTTGGCGTGGGTGTCAGTTTGCCATTATTTGGCAGAATAGCCCCTCTATGAACTGGATCTGGTTTTGTACATTTATTTTGTTGTTGAGACTAAGGTTGAACGTGGGGGAGGTGGTCATCCCAGCACAATTTCATTTTGCCTGATCTGCCCTTGAGTTGGGAATGATCAGTGTCTGTGTGAGAGGCAATTTCTATAAAAATCAATTTAATCATTGGGAAGCTTAGGTATTGTCCAAGTGCAGCCATAAAGGGAGGAACAATGGAAGGGATGGGAAGGAAGCAGAGTGCTGTACAAGAAACCGCGAGAGTTGGACACTCGGTAACACTCTAGCATTATCCTCCTCCAGGTTTCTGTTGCGCCTGTCCCACTGTATAAATAAGCAAACAGGCCTGGTCTGATGGAGTGCACCAGTCAAAGGAAGTTCCCACTGGGGCATATATACTCTGAGAACTTCCATAAATTGTTCTTTAATATGACAGTTTCCAATTATGGGTTTTTATAATAAGAGGCTTATTGGCAGCTAGTAACACAAGTTAACAGTGGAAATTTGTATTGCTTTTCTTGGCCCCAGTGTGTTTCCTGAACAGTGTGTGCGCTTTGTCCCAGGTGTACCATTCTGAGCTTTGAAAGAGTGTCCGAGCATGTGCAGTGCTGAGACCCTTAGGAGTTGGCACTCAGGGCCCAACCAAAGGAACAAAAAAGGCTAGTGGAGAATTGCAGGGATTGAGCTTTAATGTGTTAACTCGTTTGTTTGTTTGTTTGTTTTTATGGCAAAATAGAAAATGACCAACTGTGAGAGATTTTCTTACACACACACAATAATTCTGACACCATTCTGAACTTACCTTTTAATGTGTATAGACTTAGGAGATAGCATTATACGAATTTCATGGATAGCCGCCTAAGCGTATGTTAGAATAGGTATATATTGTCAGCTAGCTTTCCTCCACAGGGCACGAGCTTGTATAAACTTGTTCGTTTTCTGAAGTGTTGAGTAAGTGTTTGGAGATGATCTTTGTAATCAGGAAAATATGTTTTTCATACATCAGTATACATGAGTGTGGTGTGTTTTTGTTACAAGGAAGTAATATTCAATAAGTAGGTCTTTTTTTTAATATATATATATATATATATATATATAGATCTATCACATTGCAAGTAAAGTTGCAAGCAGTCCAAGTGGTGGTTGGCCTGCCTGCCGTGTAGCTTCTGACAAAAACTGGACATCTTTTTGCTGTCGTTTGCTGAAAATCGAGGGACTGCAGAGCATGGTCTCTTTCAAGATGTAACCTTCCATAGCTCTTTTCTGCAATCCACCCCTCTTGAGTGATTTATTCTAAGGCCTTGTGTATCATAGGGTTTTGTACTGGCGCTCATCACTGTAGCATTGCAGTATCTGTCCAGGCTACAAAAAATGATGGCTAGGAAACAGATTTTTAAACATTAAACCAAAAAAAAAAAAAAACCCCCAAAAAAACCCAAAAACCAAACAAACTCCCAAACCACCAGTTCCAGTTAGCAGGGAGAGTTTTGCTGCCAGTATGAATGGGGCATAATTTGATTTAAATGACTTTTGAGCAACAGCTCTCAAAATTGTTCCATGTATTTTCTTCCTGGCTACTGTTGAAAATATGGGGCCGAATAGTTTCTGTGATGTTTCAAACCATTCTGTTCTGGCAGCCTCGTTGCTGGGCCCTTGTGTGTTACACTCTAGTTTCCAGTTAGCTGTGGCCTGGAGTAAAGCACACTGCTCATGAAATGCACCAAAGTGGGAGGTCTTGCAGTGAACAGGCTACAAGAAGCCCCAGGGTCCAGAGAGCAATTCACTAGGTCTCAGCAGGGAGGCTGCTAGTTCTACAGGGCACTTTTTAAAAACAGGGCTTGCTTGTAGGAGGGGAAGGAACGGTGTATGCTGGATTGGATTGCATGGGCCTCCTGGTAGGGTTGCAGTGTGTGGAAGGGTGAGCTTGGAGGGATAGGTTAAAGTTTGGATCTTGGACCAAAACTCTTGCACCTCACCGGTTGGGGCTGTTCCATGCGTGTTGGGCGTGAAATATGCTTGACGGAATATCTCTAACTACACATTGCTGTTATAAACATGAAATGGTGCATCTCCATATGAAAACCATGTGTGCGTTTGCTGTTTGTCCCTCAATGACCAAACTGATATAGCTGGGATAGAATGCATTCACTGGACCCCACCTGCATACCCTGTTTGCTGCAGGGCCTCCTGTGTTCTTGGGGTTCAGTGCAGAGAGGATTAGCTAGGGAAAATATGCTCATTCAGAAGACAAGGTTAATTTTTGGCCCAACAACTTGAACAATGTTTGGGGAGCAGAAAGGGAGGGTGTGAAGCAAGTGTTGACCAGGCCATACTAAATGTGTAGCATCTAAAACCGTTGCAGACCTTTGAGGGCAGACTTCTCTAAAGTGGAAAGAAAACAATAAAGTGGCTCGACTTTAAAACACGTACTAATAAGTAAAAAGAAAAGGAGGACTTGTGGCACCTTAGAGACTAACCAATTTATTTGAGCATGAGCTTTCGTGAGCTACAGCTCACTTCATCGGATGTAGCTCACGAAAGCTCATGCTCAAATAAATTGGTTAGTCTCTAAGGTGCCACAAGTCCTCCTTTTCTTTTTGCGAATACAGACTAACACGGCTGTTACTCTGAAACCTGTACTAATAAGTGTCCATGAGAACAATGTGCATCTTGTTGGTTGGTTTTTCTTTTTGTTTTAATACATTGTTACCATCACTGTGTCTCTCATTGTTGCACATCGATTCTGGAACTCTTACCAGCTCTGGGCAGAGACGTTTCTCTCACTGGCATATTCAGTGTTTTTCTTGGGCTGGTTTCTGCAAGCTTACTGCAGTGGTGCTGGAACAGTTTCTATAGTGGGGGTGTTGAGAGCCATTGAACCAAACTGTAAACCCTGTATATAATGGAATACACTTCTAGACAGGGGGTGCGGCCGCACCCCTAGCACTCCTAGTTCCAGCATCTATGGTTTACTGTGTTCTCATTACTAGATGCCATTAATATCACTGCTATCGAAGCAGATTGAAGGGTTTCACACATTTTGAGTCAAAATATTTGCCATGTAGTTGCGATTCAACACCTAATCCTTCTACGGTATCAGGTTAGCACGAGTGGTGCCACTGTTGATTTTGTGCTATCAATTACCATTGTCCGGAGAATAACACTTTCTTTTTGATAACTTTTCTACTGCTTCCTCTCCTATTTTAAGTGGATCTGATAAAGGGTATAAGCTATAGAAGATAAGGGGCTGTTTTAACATATGATGACATTCTTAAATAGTATGGAATAAAACTGGAAGTAACTGATGGGGAGTGATCATACTACTTCATATATTGCACTTGAGAAGGCAAGCAGCAGTATTGTGCTAGGGTCTGGAGAGCTAGGACTGGGGAGACCATAGAGGATGGGGTCACAGTAGTCATGGTAGGAGGAGATTAAGGCGTAAGGGGGATTTAAGGAGTGGTAGGTTTGAGGCAATTGTGTATTATGACAAACGAGGAAGAGGTGGCGGAAAGTATATTAAAAACCTGCTGCAGATGTGGGGCAAGGGAAATTCATCGAGTTTACAGATACTACAGACAAATGGTAGGTCAGAATCAAGATGGGTGAGTGCAGATAAAGTTGTCTGAGGCTGCTGTTCATGCTCAAAAAGCATTTCTGTCTTTTGAGACGTTTGGCCGGAAGGTTACTATTAATAATAAATATTTATATAGTTCTGTAACTCTGCCTGGCTCCTTAAATAAAAAAAAAAAAAAATCCCTGCCTGGAGATCTAACAATTGTCGATTTAAATAAACATAGGACAGGAAGATGAAAAAGAGAGAGGGTAGAAAAGGAGGGACCAGAGTTAAAATAAATAATGTGAAATCTGCAATGAGCAAATTGTATAATTTCTGATATTTTAAGCAGAGACTGAAGCAGGGAATGAAGAGGAGAAGACAGCCCAGGAAAGGAAGCCACCAGTGAAAAGAAAGCGGAAAATGGATTTTATGAAGTGGAGGTGGCATGGTTAGAGTGGTGGGAGAGGAATACTATTTAAGATAGGCTCTAGATCAAGTAGGAATTGTTTTGGGGAAGTTCTATGTCCAGTGCGATGCAGGAGGTCAGTCCAGATAAGGGGTGGCCAAACTATGGCCCGCGTCCGGCTCTTCAGACATTTTAATTTGGCCCTCGAGCTCCCGCTAGGGAGCGGGGTCTGGGGCTTGCCCACTCCAAACGTGCCATGGCTCTGTGCGGCTCCCGGAAGCAGCAGCATGTCCCCTCTCCGGCTCCTATGCGTAGGGTCGGCCAGGGGGCTCCGTACACTGCCCCCGCCCCAAACACCACCCTCGCAGCTCCCATTAGCCAGGAACAACAGCCAATGGGAGCTGCAGGGGGGGCACCTGTGGACAGGGCAGTGCGCAGTGCTGCCTGGCCGCGCCTCCACTTAGGAGCCGGAGGGGGGGACATGCTGCTGCTTCCGGGAGATGCTTGAGATAAGCGCCGCCCACAGCCTGAACCCCTGACCTCCTCCCGTGCCCCAACCCCCGGCCCCAGCCCTGATCCCCCTCCTGCCCTCTGAACCCCCACTACCCCATCCTGGAGCCCCCTCCCGCATCCTGAACTCCACATTTTTGGCCCCACCCCAGAGCCTGCACCCCCAGCTGGAGCCTTCACTCCCTCCCACACCCCAACCCCAATTTCATAAGCATTCATGGCCCGCCATACAATTTCTATACCCAGATGTGGCCCTTGAGCCAAAAAGTTTGCCCACCCCTGGTCTAGATGATCACAGTGACCTCTTTTGGCCTGAGAATCTCTGAATCTCTAGGGGTATGTCTTCACTGCAGTATTAACTTGGGCACTTACTCGGGTGTTGCTCCAGCTCCCCCTCTTGTTTACACACCAAATCCTGTCACCTGAGTTAGTGGTGTTTTCAACCAAGGCTAGTTGGTTCATCTGGAGTTGACGGCTAAAACCCGAGTGATGTTTTCATGTGGGCTGGTAAGCTGCTCACTTTGCCATGAGGATGCAGGCCTTGCTCACTCGAGTGCTGATAGTCTTGCAATGCCATACCACAATCCCCCTGGGCTTCCAGAAGGACAGACAAGTTCTTCCACAATTCCCTGGGAAGGCATTCCGGAAGGGGTCCGCTTACTGCAGCACACAGAGCAATGGGGTATGCCCAAGAAGTGCTAGTGACACAGATGTTGAGAGCAGCACCTGTGAGAACCCAGCCACTTGTGTATGGCTTTGCACTGTGGTTGCTCACACTTAGCCTAGGCTGACCTGTGTGCTCAGATGTGGGTGCCAATCACTGAGTTAACTACAGGGAAGATATAGCCATGGGAGCTGCATGTTAACTAGACTCTGAGGTTGGAGAGGAGGTGGTAATGGAGAGCTTGGTGTGAATGAGGACTTTGGTAGTGGGTGCAAGTGGGTAAATTTTAGAAATTAACCAGTTTAACAGTCCCACAGCCAGATCTCTCTACACTTGGCTTTGAAAACATACATGTCCGGTCTTGCTCAACTCCCCAGAATTTTGGGGAAAAACAGGAGAGCACATAGAAAACTGCTAAGAAATAACCCTGCTGTCCCTATAGTATAGCAGGTGTGGTGGGTTGCTTTCAGGAGGCCTTCAAAACTGTGGATGGTCTTGTCAGACATTGATATGCCAAACCCACATGAGTTGTATGGACTTCATTCCCTGACCTGGACTCCAAGTCTGTTTGTTGTGATGAGTTTAGGGAAGACCAGGAACATTTCTTAATGTAACGTTGTTTGGTATATGAATTGAGAAATGCGAAAGCTTTCATCCTTGTAACGGCACCACAGTGGCTTACCGATAGTACTATGCATGTAATGTATTAATAATAATCAGTACAGCAAAGCCCTGTTAGTAGGCAAATAGCTTTGTACGGTCAATAAGAGCAATTTGGGTCTGGATGATGTTTGCACATTTATCAAATCCAGTTGTGGTGTGTGCTGGGAAATAAAATTATAGCCATTCTGCTGGCCTTTCATGCATATTTCCAGTGACTTAGAATTAAAGTGTTGTAACGCTAACCTTATTGGTGTGTTTTAAAAGGAATCTCTTAACTGCGCATACTGAAGCCAGTTGCCTTTATTAACTACTCTCCATTGCCAGTGCCATCTGGTATAATAAGTGAGATTACAGCAGGAATGGAAGGTGATGGGGACAGGTGTTTTTCCCCTTATTGGAAGTCCCGTATTTTATTTAGCCAAGCAGGAATGAAAAAGAACAGACATTTGTTTTGTTGGGGTTTTTTTCAGAATAAAGTCCAGTTTAAAATGGAAAAAACTGATGGTGCAATGGATGCGGGTGTTCCGCAATAGGGGTGTGAAATGTGGTGTTTGTATTACTGTTGTGGTAGCGATTTTGTGTTTAAGGCTGAGATGGTATTTTCATTCAAAGCCCCCTGTTTTCAGTCACATCTTAATTCAAAATGAAACTTGTTCGGTCTGATTTCTGTGCCTCATGCATGTGCGTAACTCATCATTTTTCAGGGATTCATAGAGTTTGAGGCCAGAAGGGACCGCCAGATCATCTAGGGTTCTAGCCTGACCTCCTGTATATCACAGACCATTACATTTCACCCTGTTACCCCTGTATTGAACCCAATCATTTTGTATGACTAAAGCATAATTTGTGTTTGGCTAAAGCTTCTCTACCAGAAAGGCATCCGGTCTTGAGTCTCAAGATGGAGAATTCACCAGTTCCGCTGGTAGATTGTTCCAGTGTTATAAAAAGATTGTCCTATTTCTAATTTGAATTTTGTCTGGTTTCAGCTTCCAGCCACTGGTTCTTGTTATGCCCTTTTCTGCTACAGTAAAGAGCACGTTAGCACCTGGTATTTTCTTCCCATGAAGATACTTATACACTGCAACCATATCACCTCACCATCTTCTGTTTCATAAATTAAGTGGAAATCTCTCACTGTAAGACATTTTCTCTAGCCCTCCAGTAATTATTGTGGTTCTTCCCTGCACCCTCTCCAAGTTTTGAACAGCCTTTAAAAAATGTGGAAACCAGAACTGTATGTGGTATTCTACTATCTGTCTCACTAATTCCGAGTTGAGAGGTAAAATCACCTCCCTGCTCATACTTACTTTTCCTCTGGTTGTACATTGTTGCATTAGCCTTTTTTACAGCAGAATCACGCTGGGAGCTCATGTTGAGATTCTTGTCTGTTATGACTAATAAATCCTTTTCAGAGTCACTGCTTTCCAGGATACACTCCCCCATCCTTAGGTATGGCCTTACCATAGTGATTCAGATTGCACTGTCTGACTGCCGTGTCCTCGTCATTATTTACCATTCCACCTGTGTTCGTATCATCCACAAATTTTATCAGCTGTGACTTGATGGTTACTTCCAGTTCATTGATTAAAATGTTGAATTGCTTCTGGTCTAGTTGCAGAACCTCAGTAGAAACCTAATGGGCCCTAGGGAAATACTATCTGTACCCTGAGAGGACATGTTTCCTGGTCACTGCAAGGCTTCTTACTTTGGTTTGTCTCATGAGCACTTCGGAAGCGGAGACATTAATAAGAATCTCCTTAGGGCTGCCAGCTGATCACATGTGGCTTGTCTATTAAATTTCATAGCCAGGCTCTTTTGTTGTCTAACTGAAATTTGTTCATTTGTTGAAAATATGCCCTCACTAATTGAGATTCCTGTGCGCCAATATAAAACAGCTATTAGGCTTTGAAAATGAAGACAAATGCTGCCTTTGACCTTTTTGAAGCAATTCTGTTTGGAAATAAATTATTGTGGTTTTGAAAACTGAGCACCTATACAGTAGGCTATTTAAGTAATAACTTGAAGGTTTTTCCTGTTTGAGGTAGTAATGGTATCCTGGGCAGCTACACACCTGGTAGAACAGAACTGCCCTCGAGTGTTCTGGTGACAGTGTTTTTGATTTAACTAAGTTGTATGAGTTTCAAAATCGCACCTGGGTGCAGTGTGTTTTAGCTAGTATTTACCGACATTCTGAGTGAAAGCTGCCCTGTTCATGCATGTATGGCTAATTGAGTTGCATACTGAATGAGACTTAAATGAGGCAGGACTCTTCATGCTTCCTTCTGTGTGTACTAAGTTGCACAACCAATAGCGGATTAGCCATTGAGCCAACGGGGCCCATGCCCAGGGCCCCCCGACCAATTGGGGGGAGAGGTCCTGGAAAAATGGGCACCCCAGTGCCCCAACCCTGCTCCCCAGCAGGAGCATCAGGTGGGCGGGGGAAGCCTTTGCGCCTCGACCCCGCTCCCCAGCAGGAGTGCTGATGGGTGTCTGTCTGGGTGGGAAACTGCATGTGGAAGGGGTGGGGAGGGCTCAGGCCCAGGGCCCCACATAACCATAATCCACTTATGTGCACAACACAATGTGCATACTTAGTGATACAGGGCTCCATTGGGGCAGGCCATAATATTTCAGTGGTGTCTAGTCGAATAATTTCAATTTGTGAAATGTAGGCTGGTCATGGGCATCATTAACATTGCTACTGAAGGGCAGTAACTAGAAAAGCCAAGATTTTTCAAAGAATAAACAGGACCGGCCTTTGTCATTGTATGGATATAAGACTATGTATGTGGAAAGTCTATGGAATATGAGGAACAGGCCTCATAGGATTACTACTGACTGAGAAAGCAGTCTCTTCCGTAACTCAATAGGTAGTCTTAATGCTTTTAGACATGAAGTTTCCTGGTTCAGTTTCTTGTTGGAATTAATTCCTCACAAGTAAGGACAATTGTTGAATTTATGGTTACTTCTAAACCATGCAGAATACAGAGAAGTGACCATCAGGCTGTACAGATTTCACTTATCCATGCCAAGTTGCACTTGCTCACTAGCTGTTTTTATTATCCTCTGTGGTTGAGATGGTACTTTCATTCAAAGCCTCTATTTTAGAGGGTTATGACTTTCCAAAATCATGGTGTGGCAGAACCTTGATGCTTGTTCAGGGGAGGATGTTTGTTGAAAGTTGCAGGAAATCTATTCAACCGCTATCTTCAGGATCAGACATTCAAGTGAGCAGCTGACTTTCAACAAAATGCTTATTAAAAGTTACATTTCAATGTAAAAACCATCCAAAAATCTCTTAACACAACCTTGGGGTTGAGACTTTGTGCAAAAATCAGGAAATCCAGAATTGAGGTCCTTTAAGAAACCTTAACTTTGCATCCTTTCACTCCATGATTACATAACAGTGTGAAATGCCCTACTTTTCAGTAAATACAATGTCAGAGGCATCGGAAAGACTCATCCAGAAAGACTGCAAATTAGCGGACTGTAACAGAAGTAGTTTAAATATACAATTATAAAAGTTTTTAGTATTACTGCATGTGTCCTGCTGTCTGGAGTGGTTCACGGCCATGAGTGCCAACCTCATGACAGACTGTCAAAAAGCAGCGCAGACCCCACGAGCTGGTGGTAAGTTCTGTAAATAGATTTCACTAACCCAGTATCAAAATGTGAGCTCCTGAAGCACGATAACAGTTTTACCAAGGAGTCACAGAGAGTCCCCTTGGGCTCTCCGGTCTATATTGCCACCCAGAAAAGCTGGACTAAGTGATAAATGGTCACTTACATCAAAGATCACAAAGAATTCAGTTTGCTTCCAGTTCTAAGAGATCAGTCACTTACCCCAGGTCATTTTGTACCTCAGATCTCACACCAAAGACAATGCTTGTAGCCGATCCTGTAGTAAACTGACTAGGGATTTATTAACCTGGAAAAAGAAATGAGAGTTATTCACAGGTTAAAGCAGGCAAACATACTGTGTATAGCTTGAGAGGGGTAGCCGTGTTAGTCTGGATCTGTAAAAGCAGCAAAGAGTCCTGTGGCACCTTATAGACTAACAGACGTAGTGGAGCATGAGCTTTCGTGGGTGAATACCCACTTCGTCGGATGCATGTAGTGGAAATTTCCAGAGGCGGGTATAAATATGCAAGCAAGGATCAGGCTAGGGATAACGAGGTTAGTTCAGCCAGGGAGGATGAGGCCCTCTTCTAGCAGTTGAGGTGTGAACACCAAGGGAGGAGAAACTGCTTTTGTAGTTGGCGAGCCAGTCACCATCTTTGTTTAATCCTGAGCTGATGGTGTCAAATTTGCAAATGAACTGAAGCTCAGCAGTTTCTCTTTGAAGTCTGGTCCTGAAGTTTTTTTGCTGCAGGATGGCTACCTTTAAATCTGCTATTGTGTGCCCAGGGAGGTTGAAGTGTTCTCCTACAGGTTTTTGTATATTACCATTTCTAATATCTGATTTGTGTCCATTTATCCTTCTATGTAGGGACTGTCCAGTTTGGCTGATGTACATAGCAGAGGGGCATTGCTGGCACATGATGGCGTATATTACATTGGTGGATGTGCAGATGAATGAACCAGTGATGGTGTGGCTGATCTGGTTAGGTCCTGTGATGGTGTTGCTGGTATAAATATGTGGGCAGAGTTGGCATCGAGGTTTGTTGCATGGATTGGTTCCTGAGTTAGAGTTACTATGGTGCGGTGTGTAGTTGCTGGTGAGAATATGCTTCAGGTTGGCAGGTTGTCTGTAGGCGAGGACTGGCCTGCCTCCCAAGGCCTGTGAAAGTGAGGGATTGTTGTCTAGGATGGGTTGTAGATCACTGACGATGCATTGGAGAGGTTTTAGCTGAGGACTATATGTGATGGCCAGTGGAGTTCTGTTGGTTTCTTTCTTGGGCTTGTCTTGCAGCAGGAGGCTTCTGGGTACACGTCTGGCTCTGCTGATCTGTTTCCTTATTTCCTCAAGTGGGTATCGTAGTTTTGAGAATGCTTGGTGAAGATCTTGTAGGTGTTGGTCTCTGTCTGAGGGGTTGGAGCAAATGCGGTTGTACCTCAGCGCTTGGCTGTAGACAATGGATCATGTGGTATGTCTGGGGTGGAAGCTGGAGGCATGAAGGTAGGCATAGCGGTCGGTGGGTTTTCGGTATAGGGTGGTGTTAACGTGACCGTCACTTATTTGCATCGTGTTGTCTAGAAAGTGGACCTTCTGTGTAGATTGGTCCAGACTGAGGTTGATGGTGGGGTGGAAGCTGTTGAAATCGTGGTGGAATTCTTCCAGGGTTTCCTTCTCATGGGTCCAGATGATGAAGATGTCATCAGTGTAACATAGGTAGAGAAGGGGCGTGAGTGGACGAGAGCTGAGGAAGCGTTGTTCCAGGTCAGCCATAAAAATGTCGGCATATTGTGGGGCCATGCGGGTGCCCATAGCGGTGCCACGGGTCTGGAGGTATATATTGTCACCAAATTTGAAATAATTGTGCATGAGGTTAAAGTTACAGAGCTCAGCAACCAGTTGTGCTCTTCCTGACAGCTTGTATTCCATCTGTGTGTGGGATGTTTGTGTCGAGAGCCTCTACATCCATGGTGGCGAAGATGGTGTTTTCTGGAAGATCACCAGTGCATTGTAGTTTTCTCAGGAAGTCAGTGGTGTCACGGAGATAGCTGGGAGTGCTGGTGGCATAGGGTCTGAGTAGAGAGTCCAAATATCTGGACAGTCCTTCAGTGAGAGTACCAGTGCCTGAGATCATGGGACGTCCAGGGTTTCCGGGTTTGTGGATCTTGGGTAGTAGATAGAATAACCCCAGTCGGGGCTCTAAGGGTATGTTGATTTGTTCCGGTGTTAGTGTAGGGAGTGTCCTGAGTAGATGGTGCAGTTTCTTAGTGTATTCCTCAGTGGGATCTGAGGAAAGTGGCCTGCAGAATTTGGTATTGGAGAGTTGTCTGGCAGCCTCCTTTTGGTAGTCAGACCTGTTCATGATGACAACAGCACCTCCTTTATCAGCCTCTTTGATTATAATGTCAGGGTTGTTTCTGAGGCTGTGGATGGCATTGCGTTCTGCACGACTTAGGTTATGAGGCAAGCGATGTTGTTTTTCCACAATTTCTGCCTGTGCACGTTGGCGGAAGCACCCTATGTATAGGTCCAGACTGTCATTTCGACCCTCAGGAGGAGTCCATGTGGAGTTCTTCTTCTTGTGCTGTTGGTGGGAGGGCATTTGTGTATCAGTGTGCTGTTCATCTGTATATATACTTTGTATATACACAGATGAGTTAGTCTGTGGTTCCAAAAGGTGACAGAGTTGTAATTTGTCAGCACTGAATGTCTTGTAGAGTTAACTCAGGTTGACTTTGGGGATCTCTGCTTCTGTTTCCTAGCTTCAGCCTCATGAGAGTCCAGACAGCAAAGAGATGAATTTTCCTGTCAACTATTTTATTTCCTCCTCCCAAAATTCAAGCTGGTGGGATGAGCTTTCATGCATGTAGCCATTCACCCAGTCTTTGTATCACAATGTTTCAAAATGGCCAATTTAGTCTCCACAGCCCTTCTCAATGGGCGAGGGAACCACTCCTCTTGTCTGGGTTCACAAGTTCAGAGCAGGCATTTTTACAGTTACAAAGCAAAACTTAGATATTACCTTATAGCCTGGGATACAGATATTACAAGTAAGAATAATGCATGCAACAACTCAAGCATTTTATAGAGTCTAAACCCATCCTTACAAGTTTGACATGTATCTTGAACAACACTAACATACAGCACCTTAGAGACTAACCCATTTATTTGAGCATAAGTTTTCGTGAGCTGTAGCTCACGAAAGCTTATGCTCAAATAAATGGGTTAGTCTCTAAGGTGCCACAAGTCCTCCTTTTCTTTTTGCGAATACAGACTAACACGGCTGTTACTCTGAAAACTAACATACAGGTGAGCTGACCTAGTTTCCAGCTATAAATTTGTCAGTGCTCAGCTGATGCTTGCAGGCTTGGCAAGATCTGACACCTGGTCTACCAGTGTGACAGCATGTATGAACCACAGTAATAGAAACATGAAATGAAACTACATTATGACTTTTAGATGCTGCATATAAGAAGAAAAGGAGTACTTGTGGCACCTTAGAGACTAACCAGTTTATCTGAGCATAAGCTTTCGTGAGCTACAGCTCGCTTCACGAAAGCTTATGCTCAGATAAACTGGTTAGTCTCTAAGGTGCCACAAGTACTCCTTTTCTTTTTGCGAATACAGACTAACACGGCTGTTACTCTGAAACCTGCATATAAGAAGAATTTCATCTGTTGTGATGATCAAATGTGCTGCTATTCAATACCTAAGGGTGATGTTGCAACGGAGTCTGCTTGCTGCACTCATATTACCTCGTAGCTTTTTGATCATGCCCATTAGCCTTTGATTTTATGAATTTTAATGGAGAACTGTACTTTCGTGTCATACAGGGTCCCTAAAATTGTGGACTTGCTGCAGGAATTACTGGGTGAAATTCTATGGCCTTTATTATATATGAGATCTGACTAGGTGATCACAGTGGACTTGCAGTCTATGAATCTATGCTAGGTAGCCCAAACTGATCTGATGTTTGCCCTGTGCAGAGGTCCCTAATCATTAAATCCAAGTTCTGTGGACTCCTGAGTTGTACTAATAAACCTGGTATAGGTGATAGTGATCCATTCCCTCTAGGTACAAAATGTAAATGGGGTTTTTGATTTCCACACGTGGAATATTATACTAGTCAGTGACAGCGGTGAGTGGATATGACTTTGAGAAGTTTTGGGAAATCCAGGGAAATCATGTGTAGTACTTTTAAAATGCAGTAGCTGTCCTTTCTTCTAATTCCACACAAAGTCATCAGGTGTTAATCTCTTCTGTGCCACACCTTCAGAAGAGCAGTCACTATCATTCCAATATATTTGATGTTGCTAGCTGTAGTGGATATAGAAGGATTTATAGTTTAGCACTCTGGACCATCACTTGTACTGTCTCAAGGGAAAAGAGCAATTCAGGTGGAGTTTGCATGCATTGAAGAAAATGAAGCTCTGGTGTGATTGAAATTTAAGAGCTGAGCACATTCACATCTGACTGTGTTAGGGTCCAAATGTTACTGTTGACACTAGTTTTCTTCTTGGATAGCCATGCTGGCAGTCACTAGCGTGTGGAGCCCTGTCAGTTCGCTAATCTAATAGACTGTTCTTGCCCAGATCATTGTGTGTCAGTATTTTATATGCTGAATGTAGCCAGGTTTAATAATCAGTCACTTTTGCGCCTTCTGCCAGACTTCCCCCCCACCCCCCTTTTTTTTAAACAATGTAATGTTTAATTCAAAACCTGCTATGGAAACAAACTATATACATTAAAAAAAAGCAAAGATGAAGATGAAAAGCACTGAGTCATGAAAGGTAACGAGCATTCAGAATAATGTCATTTTAGTTTTTAAAAAATAATTTGAAATTAATCCCTTTTAAAATTGATTTTATTTTTATTACCTATTATGAAAATATTACAAGGACATGGGCACTGCTTGAAAGTACTTCTGTAGTATGTCTGAAATCCTGAAAAGCTTGCCTTCAGAACATTGGTTGATCTATTTGTTCTCCAGTCACTAAAACAGAAATCTCTGAAGCTCTTTTAGATGCCATTTTTCTTGTTTAATATTGTTGCCTTCAGCTGGCACCTGTTGAGGTCAGTTACAGTGGTTCCAAATGACAAGAATCTACCATATTTAGCGCAATGGACAAGCTTTTTGCTGAATGTCCGAGGGCTCCCATTGCCTGTCTACTGGTATTATGAAGTGCTCTCATGTTCTAGCTTGGCAATACAAAGAATTGTAAACCTCCAGGTGAGTGTTAATTGCATGGGGAAACTCCCAAGCAATATGAATACCAAAAAGAGAGAGGCAGAGGAAGTCTAACAAATATATTATAAAGCACTGAAGCATAAACATGTAATCTGAAAGCACGGTTTCTTTGTAGAGATACATGTGAATTTTAGCTGGCCTTTCAGTTATTGCTGAGATGGAATATCCCAAATTACATTCTGCACAGAGAACGGGCAAGACATGACAGCTTGAGGCAACAAGAGGGGCTTAGAATGGTAGCATGTGGAGTTCCAGTCTGATGGCTTCCATTCTGATCCCCAGAGTCACACATGGAACAGTTACTGGCTCTGCATTCTGAGAAAGAGTACACTATCCGGTCCTGTCAGCCTCTCTCACTTTATTGGTAGAGGTATTTTTGTTCATGGTTTAGTTTGCTATATTACCTGTGAAGTTTCCCCATATGCATCTGTCCCTCTGCTTTAGGATGAGTGCCCCTTACTGGGTATCTTCTGGATGTGGGAGGTAGGTATCAACTGTAGGAATGTTCAGTAGGTGTATTGCAAAAGCCACGTTATTCCCCAGAGTTTCCTCCCCTCTTTTCCCAGAGAGGAACCTCTGTCCATAATGCAGTGTCTGCATCTAATTGCCTGACAATCTTACTAGCCATCTATTATACATTCTTCCCCCGCCCCCAGGTCACAGATGAGAAAGGAAGATAGTGTTTTTTCCAGCTCAATGATTTAGCATGCATCTTCTTCCCCCCTGCTTCTTCAGGTAATAAAGCCAGATGGCAGTGACAAAGAGACAGAAGCGACGCATGAATCAGATGTCCCTGAGGAGCTGTTGGGGACTTGCCTTCCTCGAGAGCCAGTGAAAGGAGATGCTGAGAGTCCGGATGTCATTATAGAGGCTCAGTTTGATGATAATGATGCAGAGAATGGACAAGAGAACTCACAGAATGTGCTGGCTGATGACATTAAGAAACTTTCTGTGGATACCAGTGAAAAGGGTGAGTGGGTCAGATTGCTGTCTTAAACTTTGATATCAGCGAACTTGAAGTATTTTTTTTTTTTTTTTTTGCTGCTTTGCTTTGCTACAAGCTTTAAGGTGCAACATGGAAGTTTAATGTGTCACCACTCCTGTGCTTGCCATGCTAAGCTCCCTAACTAGTCAATAGGTTCGGTTCTGAGTGGATATTGAAAGCTGGCTTTTATGCAGCCTCAACTGACTCAATGTAAATCTGTAGAACAAAATTCACCCCTTTATATTTGAGATTCCTGTGCTGCATGTGGCTGCGGTTCGCAATCTGACTCAAGATGTTGCTATAGCTTTTTCCTCCCATCCCAGGCAGGCTTTCTAATCTGTATTCCTCACATTGGGGTTAAGAATTAAATTCCTTTGGCTTTTTCTTGCATTGCACGGTTGAATGTTCTTTGTAACTCAGGTCTTTGAAAAATAAATTGATTTGTTTAAAAAAAAATTCAAGCAATCAATGATCCTTTTGAAGAGGAGTGGTGTTACTCTGAATCTGAATCCTTCCTGTGCCATCAGATGTCACAGGAAGGATTCAGTGGCTCAAACAAGGTTCCACCATTCCTGTCTGTTTGGGGCCACTATTTGGATGTCTTTTATTAAGTCCCATATGTTTTCCCTCTCTAAGCATGTTTGATGGAGGGATTCCTTCTGTTGGCCACTTTTTACATGTTCCTCCAGCTGCCCAACAGCATGCCTGCCATGGCAGATGCGCTGGCTTCATTCTTAACACACGTTCAAGATATTGCCATCATCTCTTTGGATAGTATTGGAGACAGGATTGTTGAGCTCTGACAGATCTCAGCAGTTGTCATAAATTAATTCAGTTTAATATTTACTACTTTCTTGAGGCATCAGGTGTCTCTCCATACTCTTGATGGGTTTCCAGCTTTCACATCCGTATGTTAAAATATAAAAAAAACAATTGAGTTTAAGGTTTGTGGCTTTGTCTTTAAGCCATGCATTATTATTGACCAAATCTTGCTTAAACTGGTGACTGCAGCTGCTGCCTTGCCAATTTGTGCCATTATTTCCTTCTGGACGTCCCCATTGGCTTGCATGTTACCACTAAGGTATGTGTATTGCCTCGCCTCTTGTATTCCTTTGCCTTCTAACTTAATGCTTGAGTTGGGGTTGCTCGGGTTCTCATTAGATTTTTTTTTTCATAACTGTTTACCCCATCTTTTTTGTGAAGCTGGACAGTCTTTCATTTTTGCTTATGTTGGTTGACTGGTTGCTTGGAAGAGCTATCTCATCAGCAAAATCTAAATCTTCTAGTGTTAAGCTGTGATGGCAGAGGTGAGAGAGTGCCTTCTTGTTTGACAGCAATATCTGTCAAACCATTAGCTCAGGTCTGTGTTTACTTTCACTGTGCAAACTGCATCTTGATATAAAGTCTTGATCTTGTTAATTATTATTGTTGACATACCATCACACTTCAAGATGCTGCCGCCTGGACTAAGATGGAAGCTGTCATATGCCTTCGTAAAATCTGTTGACATTTATGATGAGTGGATTTTTGCCACTAGGCACTTTCCTTAGTGGTTTTTCTTAGAGTGAAAATCTGGTTGACACATGATCTGACAGGTCAAAATCTGGTCTTCTCTTCCCTTAGCTTTGCCTCAGGCTGCTTCCTTTAACCTGCTTCAGAGATACTGCAGAGACCCTGCTTGTCACTGAAAGGAGAGCAGCACCTTGCCAGTAATGGCAATTGCTAGGGTCACTTTTCTTGACTATCTGTTGTTCTGAAAGCTTTTCCTGGTCCCAAGTTTTGTTGAAAAGTTTGGTGATTTTTATCAGTGGTCTCATCATTACAAGCTTTCAACTTTTCCTGGTGACTTGGTCTTCACCTGCAGCTTTCCCAAGTTTTAAGGTTTTTATTGTACCTTCTTTGTTTGGGGTGTGATACATTAAGATGTCCAGCTCTGGTGTTTAATTTCTTTGTCAAAGTCAGTAGTTTCTTGTGGAGTTGGTCTGTTTAGCACTTCTTAAAGTGCTCTGCCCATCACTCTGTTCTTTTTCTGCTGTTTCTGTCTTTACTTGTTTATCCTTAACAAGCCCTATGGCTAATCTAAACTTGCCAGTTAGAACCTTGCTGAGTTGATAAAGTGTTTTACTGTTCCTCTTTCAGCAACCACTTCAGCTTCTTTGGTGATCTTATCCATATATTTCCTCTTGTCTCTTCTTGTGCTGCTTTTACTGTTTTATCCTTTGTTTTAATTAGAATTTTTTTTCTGCTGCTTTTTCTGAAGCTATTTTTGAGCAGTTGATGTTTGGTTTGGCTTGTTTCCTTTCTTTCATGCTGTTCCACGTATCCTCACTTATCCAGGATTTTGGTTCACATAGCCAGTTTCCAGACACAGTTATTGCTGCATCTCTGATAGTGTCGCAGAAAGGACTGTGACATGTCAATGCTGACTTGCTGGGACCAATTCTGTCCCCATAATGTGCACGTGCAGCTCAAATCATTTTTAAAAAGAACCCCATAGTCACATTTTGAAGGCAGAATTTGGCCTCAGATAATAGTACCACCAGGTTGGATCCTGATCCTCCAAACATGAGTAACTTTATTCATCCAAGTAGTTCCATTGGACTCAGTGGGGGTCTACTCACCTGAGTAAAGAGACTGGTGCCCGTGTGTTTGGGGGATTGGACCCTTGCCCAGTTCAAGTGTCCCTCACTGCATACAAACGGCTTAGTTTAGGCGTAAGTGCTGTAGTAAACAAGATTAGATACCTGTTGTACGTAGAGTGTATTGAGTGGTGGTGAGAACAAAGGATCAACAACTTGTGCAAAGTCTGGAAAGTATCACTTATTGGTGGCTTCACTGTCCATGGTATCCAGTACATAGATAGATAGATAGATATATTTTAAATAGATCTACTTCTTAGTTGTTCCTTTAAAGGACCAGCTCTCACAATCATGTATAGCAGAGGTCTAAGCAAGCACTTGCACTTCAGTCACCCTTCTCTGGATCATTTTCTTTCCCTAAAACAATCATTTCTCTCCCTTAGCTCATTACGAATACACATGGTAGTGATATCTGCATGTCATCCTCTTGTATTAGGCTACGCCGGTTTCTTCCACCGCATGGCATAGAGATTGCTCACAGGGCTCACATGTTTTCCTACCAGTCAGGCAACCCATTCCTTCCTGCAACCTTAACTTTGTGTTAACTGGATGAATGATTTTCCCCTTTGAGCCACTGGCTACCTGTTTTCTTTACCACCTGTCAATCAAGGCAGCCTTTTTGGTAGCCATCATGTCAGGCAGAGGGACAGGGGAGATCCGGCCCTTCGTGGCAGGCCTCCTATTCCTCCTCTACCCAGCAGTCTTTCATGAGGATAGAGGCCTCAGGCCGCACATGAAGTTTCTGAGTAAGGTGGCTTCTGAGTTCCACATCAGTCTATTTACTTCCAGGTTTTCTTCCCTAAATTGTATTCCAGCCTGGGTTAAATGAAACGTCACACACTGGATGTCATGAGGACCTATTTTATTTGGCTAGGACCCAGCCATTCAGGCATATACTAGACTCTTCATGGCATTTGCTGAGAAGGTTAAAGGGCAAAGCCATATCCTTGAGAGGCGAAGTGAGTCTCAGACTATGTCAGGACATTGTGCTAAGAAAGGGCCACCTGGGTAGGTTAGGTTAGTCCACTGGGACTTGGATGGCTTCTCTGCCCTGCTTAGATAACTTGTAGCATCCCCATATCAGAGAGGGCACAGATGTAAAAGGAACTCTTGATTTCTGTGTTCCCACCTCCCAACTGCATGTATAAAGGGGGTGTATGATACAAATACTGTTACATTTTGGGAGCTCAGCTAGCCTCATTTTTTTCTCTTCATTCACTTGCCTCTTGGTATAAAGCTGTTAACAAGATTGCAGCATCTCCACCAGTTAATGTTGCAATTAAAAAAAATTCATACTTTATATTTTTAGTATAAGTGTTTGCATTCAGTAAAACCTTGCAGATCTGCCCCAAACCAGGAAAAGCGTGACTGTGTACAGAACATTTATTTATTTTACAGTGTTATCACCTCACTTATGTTCCTCTGTAATCTGAATTTCACATGAACTTGAGCCAGTCTTATCAGATACTGAAGCAGTTCTTCAGACGTGCTGATAAGGAAACATCAGCAGTGCAAGTAGTAGCAGTTTGGACTGTGAGAATGGCACGCACTCTCATAAAAGCTAGTAAAGGACTGTCATCTTGCCAAAACCCATCCTTGGCCAACAAATCTATTGTGGGTTCTTGAGCTCTGCTCCTAAGAGGTTTCACTGTATGCTGACCACATACACAGGTTATCCCAGGTCCACATGGATCGCTCACAAACATGTGATTCAATAAAATAATACCAGTGGCAGTGACTGTAGTTAGGGTTGTCCTCCTGACGCCTTCTTTCCACTTGCTTGAACTTTTCAAAAACTAAATTCATAAGCACAAACTTTTAGGGCTTGTTCTCTGCCTTAAGTTTGAGCAAAAAATCGTTCTGCTGTGTTTGAGGATATACTCTGCAAGTATGCTGAGCTCACTCAGCTAAATGTGTAATGAAAGATCTAGTCACATACGTTGCCATGAATTGAAAAGGACAACTGGGCCTGGGTAAGAGCTGTAATGGCCTCACTTTGCAGGTAGCTGGAGTAGGATTAGCTCACTCCTCTCCACCTAAATATTCAACATCAGTATAAAACCATTAGGACAGCTGGTAAGACAACCCCCATCTTTTAAGTCAAATATAGTCAGTAAAGTCCCTAATAACTTTGGTAAGGCTTGTAATTATCCCATACAATTATCTGGGGCCAAATTGTCAACTATTGTTACCGTCTGTAGGCCACTGTTCTGGAATACTTGGGACCCACTTTCCCATTGATCTTTGTAGTGCAAGCTTTGTAGTGTTCGTTGTATATGTAATGTTCCGCGTTTTTAGTTTTTATTTGATTAAAAAAAAGGGGGTGAGTTTTCAGTGTTTATTTTCCAAACATTAAAGCTGAGATAAAATGGGGGGGGGGGAAACAAAAAATCTTTTGTAATATATACATTTTACTACAGTGTATTTGAAACTTTTTTTTAAATGTACAAAGGTATATTTTTTCTCTCTCAGAGCTAGCAGTTTGTTCAGAAATCTGCTCAAGTAATTTTCTTCAAAGTATCTTCAAACTCACATTGAGCGTCTTGCTGTCTTGGAGGTAGTCCAGCTTTGAAAATAAGTGCTCTGCGTCAATAGATCCAGGGGGTGCACTCAAAGCTCGCCATGCCACTTTGCTGAATTTGGAAGGTGTGTCTTGATGGCTGTTCCAAAAAGCCAGCACATCCAGTTTCACATTGTCAGGGCTAGGCAAGTTCATGTAAGTAGTAAATTCCCCTTTCAGATTTGAAATTTCATCTTTAGTGGCAAATGGTTGAAACACTTTGGCATAATGTCATAATCTGCTGCAAAATTCACCTTGAGGAAGAGGTGCAACACCTGGATGACATTCCAGAAAGAATCTTCAGCACCAAACACTTTGGGGTTCAGATTATGGACCATGGTCGTCTCCTATTTCTCGCTGAGCATTGTGTTGAAGCTTTTGAACGCTTTTTTGGTTCTTGTATTCTGGGGTGGGAAGGATTTTTAGAAATGGATGGGTTTTCTCATTGTATGTTTCTCCTGCAGCTTTTGTGCTCAGTTCAGCTGAGATTTGGTTGTCAGGATCTGGTAAATGTCTGTGTTGGCAAATGTGTTGGCAGTAGTCAGAGAAAACTCCAGCGTTTACTGTGCCACACAGTGATGCCAAGTTTTCAGCAGTGAACGCTACCTTGATGCATAGAATCTGGTGGGCATTTTGGTTATTTACCAGTCTCTTCAGAGTTTCTGCTTTAGAACCAGCAAACTCAAGATGATCTAGATCAAGATGAACTCAAGATCAAGATGATCTAGGAGACGCATTAGCACAGTCCACACGTTATTTATAGGACAAGCAGTGAAATACAAACTCATCCACCAATGTGAAATGTTAGGGGAAGGTAACTGGCATCTGGCTCTGCACTCGTCTCGCACTGTGTAAAACAAAGCCTTCAGTTTGTTCGCATGCTTGAAAACGACCCCGAATCCAATGATGCAAGATTTCACGTCTTTCATTTCTCCTGTAGCTGACAGTGCAACGTTAATCAGATGAGCAGGACAGGAAATATACGTAGCAGCTCCGGTTTCTAATTGAGTTTAATCTCCCATGCAAATTTAGGAAGCAGAATCTATGTTAGTTGTGGCCACATTTTCCCAGATTAGTTGGTACATCTCAAACATGTCCATTCTTGCTGCGTCAGCAGAGGGGATGAATGTCACATCGGCACAAAACTATGCGGGTTTATTTGCTTTGAAATAAAAAAACAAAAACAAAAGGACAAGAATCGGAGGGTCCAAAGCATCAGGAGACTCATCAAAAATCAGACCAGATGCCACATTTCCATCAATTCGTTCCATCAGTTTAGATACTAAAGCATCATTTTCTTTCAGATGCTTATGAGTGAGGTTGTCTGCATTAGGAAGGGTTTTTCCAGCTGGACTGGATTGTTGCACAAAGTCACCAATAGGCCCCTCTGCTATTAACAGTTGTTGTCCAGCGAAAGAAAGAGCGCACACAAAAATTCATTGATACAATCGTACTGTGTCCTCTCTTTCATTAAAGCCCTGGTGAAAGCTCCAGATATTGACGGTCCCAAAACTCATTTTCTTCTTTAAGCTTCTTGTGTTGCTTGCTTTTGACAAGCTTCTTTAGTCTGTCAGTGTGAGCACTGACCTCAGTACTGCAGTACTTGCAGTGCAATGCTTCCTCTTCACGCCCATCTTCACTTTTCTTGAAAATTTCTAAGCACTGTTTTTCTTCTTGGTACTCAGGCATAGATTTGCGGTTTTGCTCCATGTTTATTTTTTTACCTTACCTATCTGTAAACCCCAAGGAGCTTGTCTAGGTTCCTGGGGCTCTGTGTGCTGGTAATTCAGGGAGAGGCACACTGTTCCTGGTTGGAAGGGGGAGCCAAGGGCAGACTCAGAGTCTGCTGGGCAACCGAGAGGGGGAGTGTCAGGGTTTCCCCCGCCCCCCGAACCCGAGGGTACAGATGTGGGGACCCACATGAAAGCGTATTTCTACCAGCTTAGGTAAAACTTCCCCAAGGCACAAATTCTTTGCCCTTGAATGGTATGCTGCCACCACCAAGTGATTTAATAAAGAATCAGGGAAAGGACCACTTGGAGTTCCTATTCCTCCAAAATGTCCCCCGAAGCCCTTACACCCCCTTCCTGGGGAGGCTTGAGAATAATATCCTAACCAATTGTTTACAAAGTGATCACAGATCCAACCCCCTGGGTCTTAGGACAATAGAGAAATCAGTCAGGTTCTCTTAAAAGAAAGATTTTATTTTTAAATAAAAAGGTAAAAATCACCTCTGTAAAATCAGGATGGAAAATAAATTTACAGGGTAACAAAAGATTCAAAGACACAGCAGAACTTTTCAAAGTTACAAAAAACAGGACTAAACCTCCCTCCAGAGAAGGAAAAATTCACAAGCAGAACAAAAGATAATCTAACACGCCTTGCCTGGCTTTTACTTACAATTTGTAATATAAGAGACTTTTAGGATGGTTTATAGGAGAAGGAGTTTTCTGATCTGACGCTTCTCTGCTTCCCCAGAGAACACACCAAAACAAAGCCTTCCCCCCCACAAGATTTGAAAGTATCTTCTTTCCCCATTGGTCCTTTTGGTCAGGTGCCATCCAGGTTATTTGAGCTTCTTAACCCCTTACAGGTAAGGAGGAATTCTAGGCTACCCTTAGCTGTATGGTTATGACAGGGAGAGAGACTATTTAGAGCAGGGGTGGCCAACCTGTGGCTCCAGAGCCACATGCGGCTCTTCAGAAGTTAATATGCAGCTCCTTGGCTAGGCACCGACCCTGGGGCTGGAGCTACAGGCGCCAACTTCCCAATGTGCCAGGGGGTGCTGACTGCTCAACCCCTGGCTCTGCCACAGGCCCTGCCTCTACCCCACCCCATCCTCTGAGCCTGCCATGCCCTCGCTCCTCCCCACAGAGTCTCCTGCATGTCATGGAACAGCTGATCGGGAGGTGCAGGGAGGGAGGGAGGTGGAGGCGCTGATTGGTGGGGCTGCCCTGGGCAGGAGGTGCTGGGAGCGGGGGCGGGGGGGAGCTGATGCGGCGCTGCTGATGTATTATAGTGGCTCTTTGGCAGTGTACATTGGTAAATTCTGGGTCCTTCTCAGGCTCAGGTTGGCCAGCCCTGATTTAGAGCAACAAGGGCCCTGTTGGTTTGGGGAAAGATTGCAGGTATGCCTGCAGAGTGAGAAAGGGGCAGAGTGAAATGATTGATAAGAGAAAGCCTGGGAAGAAGAGTTAGCCTGACCAATAGGGAGTGAGATGCCCTCCCTTGGGAGCCCTGGTAGGAGGGGTGGGGTGAGAAGCCATTTTGGGGTTAGTCTGGAGCCAGCCATGGAAAGGGCAGGACTGGCTGTGTGGGGATCTAGAAAAACCCAGACTCATCCATCCAAACCCTCAAGGAGATTGGCACTAAAGGAGGTATCCAGATGGATAGGGGGCATTAGATATCTATCTGTGGAGGACTGATTGTTTAAAATTCAGTGCCACACTAAATGGACACAAAGAAATAGGTGGGCAGCGTCGTCTTGTGAGCCTATCATAGCGCGATATTAATGTTGTTTGATTTTTCTGACCTCCACTGTGTGTGTGTTCTTCGTTTTACATGGTGGAACTGCTTCAATCTCAGAGTTGCAGGGCACAACAATTGTGTAAAGCTTTAGTGCTTAACAAAAATAAGTACCCGAAGAAATACTGAGTGGATTGATAAACGGGTGTACATCAGTAAAAACTGAACTCCTTTAATAAAAAATCCTTGGTAATTTATCCATGAAAAATCAGTAAAAACTGATGCGGAAGACTATGTATATGCTATATATCCCCATGGTAAATACTATAGGAGAGAATATTTTTTTCTCAATAATGCCAAATTGATGATTGTTGAGCTGTATAATCAGAGCTTCAAAAACTTGTCAGATCCTAGTAGCCAGGGAGAAAACTGTATTTGTACTCCAGAATTTAAGCTATCAAGATGCTATTTTTTTAAAAGGGCTATTTTCAAAGGCACAGAAGGCAGGTGGGTACCTAACAGCCCTTAGTGCCTTCAAAAATCTCCTAAACCTGTATCCCTTATGTTTGCAAAGAAACCTGCTGAGAGTGGTGTCTACCATTGGTTTTCTGAGTGAGTCGATCTTCTGCAAACAAGTGCCACCACTTCTCTCCCCCCACTCCGAGATCAGGCCTCTGGAGAAAGGAGAGAGTAATGGGAGTCTAAACAAGATGCTGCTCCTGGACCCTACTCTGGGGCACTCCATCTGCTAATAGGTGTGTGGTCAATTTGAAGCTCTCCAACTCCCTTGGCTACTGGAAGGAATAATTCTCTGTGTTCTGCCTTCCTACCCAGATGCTCCTGGTTGCCTCAAGTGGTCATAAGGGGTCTCCACTAATTGCTTCTTCCCCAGCCTCCAGTTTTTGGGGTGTCTCCGGTGAACAGCTTTAGTTCCTACCTCTGCTGCTGCTCATAGCTTTTCCAGGCTGCAGCAGAGTGATATCTGTTTTATTCTTGACAGTTTCACTGTCAGGATCATGACTGGGACATGGGCAGTGGGGCCTAATGGTAACACCCATAGGGGTGGCCAAGCCTGGAGATTAGAACGGGAGCCACACTGGAGTCAAGAATCAGGACCACAGGATGCCCTGGGGCATAGTGGAGAGCAGAGCTGAGGAGTCAAAGGTAGGGAACAGAAGCCAAAAGCCGGGGCCAATCGGTGATCTGGAGCTGTGGCAAGGAAGTGGAATCGGAGGTCAGAGCCAGGGATCAGAAGCTGAATGCCAGAGCTTCTGGGTGTGCCGGAGACGTGGTTGGGAAGTGGAACCAAAGGTCAGAGCCAGGGGTGTCAAGGATCGATAAGGGCTGGAACTGAAGCCAGGTATAAGAGCAGGCTGGGCAGGGGCAGGGGCAGGCACAGGAAGCAGGATCAAGTGCGGCTGCAGGCTTGGAACACGCTGAGCAACCAGCGACCTCTGGCTGCTACTGAGTCAAGTAGCAGCTAGCTCCGCCCCTCCACCAGTCAGGAAGTGCAATCAATCAGGCAGCCCCTGTCAGGATCAGCTGTAACCATTGCATTGCTAGAAGACTGACCCTGCTGCAGCTGGCTCCCTGGCCTTCATTGTCACTCACAGGCTTTCCATTAGGAGGGGTGAAACTGACGAGACTCTCAGGTCAGTTTTCATTCTGCTGCACCTAGGAAAAGCTCTGAGCAGCTGCAGGTAAACTGGAGTTGTTTGCCTGTAGTCTCAACACAGCACTGTGTTGGTTTACCCTAGTCTCATGTTTGGAAGGTTAAGTTTCTAGCCCTTATGATGGGTTATATTTTTTAAAGAGCTGAGATCTTTCCAAAGTTAATGGCACCCATCTAGCAAAATCTTCCTATTAGTTTTGGACGAATGGGTTTTTCGAATTCTGTCAATTGAACCTTATTTAGTCTCCAGTGTTGAGTTATTTTAAACTTTTGATTGCGTAAGTGAGGTCTGCAATAGAGATCAATGTTGTGGTGCTCGAGACAGGTAACTTCTTATTCTGTTCTCATAGAATATCAGGGTTGGAAAGGACCTCAGGAGGTCATCTAGTCCAACCCCCTGCTCAAAGCAGGACCAATCCCCAACTAAATCATCCCAGCCAGGGCTTTGTCAAGCCTGACCTTAAAAATATCTAAGGAAGGAGATTCCACCACCTCCCTAGGTAACGCATTCCAGTGTTTCACCACCCTCCTAGTGAAAAAGTTTTTCCTAATATCCAACCTAAACCTCCCCCACTGCAACTTGAGACCATTACTCCTTGTTCTGTCATCTGGTGCCACTGAGAACAGTCTAGATCCATCCTCTTTGGAACCCCCTTTCAGGTAGTTGAAAGCAGCTATCAAATCCCCCCTCATTCTTCTCTTCCGCAGACTAAACAATCCAAGTTCCCTCAGCCTCTTCTCATAAGTCATGTGTTCCAGTCCCCTAATCATTTTTGTTGCCCTCCGCTGGACTCTTTCCAATTTTTCCACATCCTTCTTGTAGTGTGGGGCCCAAAACTGGACACAGTACTCCAGATGAGGCCTCACCAATGTCGAATAGAGGGGAACGATCACGTCCCTCGATCTGCTGGCAATGCCCCTACCTATACATCCCAAAATGCCATTGGCCTTCTTGGCAACAAGTGCACACTGCTGACTCATATCCAGCTTCTCATCCACTGTAACCCCTAGGTCCTTTTCTGCAGAACTGCTGCCGAGCCATTTGGTCCCTAGTCTGTAGTGGTGCATGGGATTCTTCCTTCCGAAGTGCAGGACTCTGCACTTGTCCTTGTTGAACCTCATCAGATTTCTTTTGGCCTAATCCTCTAATTTGTCTAGGTCCCTCTGTATCCTATCCCTACCCTCCAGCATATCTACCTCTCCTCCCAGTTTAGTGTCATCTGCAAACTTGCTGAGGGTGCAATCCACACCATCCTCCAGATCATTTATGAAGATATTGAACAAAACCGGCCCGAGGACCAACCCTTGGGGCACTCCATTTGATACCGGCTGCCAACTAGACATGGAGCCATTGATCACTACCCGTTGAGCCCGACAATCTAGCCAACTTTCTATCCACCTTATAGTCCATTCATCCAACCCATACTTCTTTAACTTGCTGGCACGTCAGTCTTCATGACCCCACAATGACCTCTTATGCGAGGCAAAAAATTACTCATGCAGTTAGGTAACTGGAATTAGATAGATTCCACATATTGCCATTTGTTACTGAAGAGCCTAATTAATCTGTGCTTTTCCCTTGGGTTCCGAGTCCCGGCTGAGCAGGCTAAAAGGCATGATTTTCACAATGGATGGTAGGCATGGGAGGTAGCAGAATCTGGTTATTGTTAACAACAATTTCCCTAGGTGAATCAGATAAAAATTCATTCAGCTAAGCTAATCAAATACTATACTTCTCATTTAGTAGCTAAATCATTTCTTCTTAGGGGAAAAAATGACACAAACACTTTAAGAAAAATAATATACATACCCTAAAAAAGGAAATGAAACAAGCATGTTAAATATTTAATGAAACACAGTTATGAAAACATTTCCTAAACTATTTCTTAATTTAATGAATCTGGTGTCCATGAGAGGTGCAACATTGATAGCTCAGGAGAATGAAGTCCTCCATTACTGGCAGTAGCACTGTGCGAGTCCTGACCCTGTTTTGGAGTGATCAGCTTTAGGGGCTGTCAAAAGTAGTGCAGTCTCAGAGCCAATTCAGGGATTTGCTGCTCTGCTAAGACTGCCAGCAGATGGCCCAGCTATGGTGGCTTTGTGATGTGGACTTCTGACCAGAAAGAGTTAGCCTGAAATCCTCTGAGCTCATCTTACACAGATCACCAAACAGCATTTAGACTGTAACAGTTTTGTTCACTGTGGACCTAGGCTGAAACTGATGCCCTGGTTCTTTTATCCCTGTACTCAGTCCACGGAGATACCTAGACACACATTTTGACATTGTTGAGTTCAGTCTTTGTCCACAATGAAATGTTCCATGTAGAGCAATGTGAGGTTCCTAGTGAAATGCTCTGTAGGATAATCTGAAGCTAAGCTAAGCTTTCTCATCATCTTGAGCTTTGGTTTTTCTAGTCCCTCCCCCCTTTGTTTCCCCCATCCCCAAACAAAATCCATTGATAAAGGGTTATATACTACCATCTATCCATATGTACACAGTTCCCATCGCAGTCGGGGAGAGTTTCTCTGTGAATAGAGGTCAGAGATTGCCAGTCTCTCATAAGAGGTTAGAGTTCTGTCCGCTTTAAAACACACAACTGTTTGACTGGTACTCAAGAAAATACTCTGGACACAACTGGTCTAGTGAATTGATGCTGGCTGTCTCCTCTTCCATTTCTGAGCGAGCAAAGAGCTGTCTTCTCTACACCTGACCTCTGCCAGTATCCTAGAAACTTCTCAGTCAGGCTTTAGGCAGGAATATAGCACAGAGAGAGGCATGGTACACAGCTTTCTCCTAGCCATGGACAGTGGGTAAGCAGCCATACTCATTCTGGCTGAGACTGTGGAAGCAGAGTAGGGGATTTAGTCATGATTCCCTTTAATTTAAATTGAAATCCCATACTCGGCTTTGAAAATCTAAACCTTTGTCTCTCTCCACAGTATTTGTCACCGCCTATCAGACCTATACTTGGAAGGAAACCTGTAGTATACACCTTTTGCCATTGCTTTTTGCTCTGCTTTTTTCTAGATATTAGGTATTGATTGATATATCCCTGCTGCCTATAAAGTACTTGCCTCTGGATCTTCAATAGTCTTCTTTCTAACCTTGCAAGTTTCTAACTTCAAACGTTTTTGGTACAGTTGGCTATATGGGTGTAGCACATTCAGGAATTAGCAATGAATGGTTATCGCAGGGTGAGATTGCTCAAGTGTAAACTTAAAGGAAACACCATGAAGGAAGTTGCTGGTGCTTTTAAAGTGTATACAATAGCTATTATGAAATGTCTTGGGAATACTGTCTGGCTTGAAACTGCCCTGCTATTTAAATACACGGATCTATTAAATACACGGAGCTATCTCAGTACATTGCATGCATGGAGAAGAGGGCATGTTCACACAGTGACCATTAGTTCTGATGTAGGACACTATGTGCTATATCCATTATTAAAAATGTCAAAACAACTAACTGGATGGTCTAGTCAAAGTGAGATAAATATGCTCCTTAATTCAGAAATAATCTTGTATTGTACTGATGGAATACAAAGCATGTGTCTAGTGCTTACTCAGATGCTTTTCTTGTGTGTTGCTTTCCGAAGTAGGACTTTTTTGTGGCTTATTGAAAAGTAGAATAAAATCTAGTCTGGGGCAGTACCATCTGACTCGCTCAGCATAGCATTGGACTTTCACCACTGTAGCGGGAAAGGTTAAGTGCTGTTCTCAGATGTGTACATAGCTCCCATTCGCTCTAGCAGGATCTGCACATGCATTTCTGAGAAGACGTGGCTCTAGGTGTGGGTATCGAGTCCTGCCTTGCAGAAGGCACGTTGCCATTTAAAGTTCTTATTTTTTTGTGGTGGTGGGCCGTATGTATGCGCCTTTTAAAAATCTTCATTATTACCCCCCAAATCAGGATCTGATGAGCAATTTGATCCTTATGTTGTACTGGATAGCAGGGTGGATAAAAACAGATTATTTTGGGTGTGGGGGGGAAATCAAGAAAATTGATTTAAAAAAAAATTAAATCTGATTTTTAAATTTTGTTTACGTTGTTTTTTTTGTTTTAAAAATAAACCTGTTTAAAATGAAATCTGAATTGAATACAAAATTTGTTAAGGCCTAAACTTCTTATAGTCTCTTAAAATTGTTTAAATAAAACATAAATATGCCGAATCCATGAGCTTCTCAAAAACGTTGACTTAAAGGCTGCTTTTCTGTGTAAACTTCGTAACGAAAGAATCAGGGGGAAAACGTCTAACTTTGGAGGTCAAGCTTTATACATCTGGCACAACAGGTGTGTACTGTATTAAAGGCTTGGTTTTTTTAATAAAAACAATTTTTATGTATGCTGTTTTGTGTGTTTAATTAAATTCCAATTACCAGCCTAATGAAGCTTGACACAAATCATGAGCAAAAAGTTAATTATCTAGTGAATAAACAAGATATCATTCACCATTTTCTAACATACTAAAAATGTACAGTTAATAAGAATCTGAAACTATTGAGAGATAATTGCTTAAATCAATGTGTATAGTACACCCTCCTCGGTAGCAAAAAGATGTACCAAATCTTGTGTAAAGGCTCTATTCAGTTGTAAGTTAACATGTTTCAATGGTCATATCAACCAATGAGAATGCACCTTTCTTTAGAAAATAACTGAAGTACAAATGGAGAAGTTGATTAAAATTGATGATTGAAGTTGCCTTATCCACGCTGCTGTATAGAAGTGCATGTTGCGGGTTACTTGATGTTTCTAGTATCCCAGAGAAGGCCATAACAATGCCAGTTACAGAATCCAAATATCCCACCTTTTAGTCCCCGATATTAACTATTAAATCATGCCGCTGCTCCTTCTGATTGTCCATTAAAAATGAATCATTGTTCTAGTTTGTGTTGTCTAAGTGCATAATTGCCATTCTCTACATATTTGTGTAGTTTTTGTGGAATTTTCTTATTTACAGTACATGGCTCTTTATATTGGTATAGATAAAATCTTTGAAAAACACTTCCTTGTTGAGAGTGGTGCACCATCTCTGAGATTAAATCTACTAACCACCGATGTATTCTTGTTGAAGTCACTTTGCTGATGTTCTGGTACAGAAACATCAAGTACCTAAAGCTGCCCAATTAAACAAACACCAGAGAAGTGAAAAGTCTATTACTTCATTAGCAAACAGCAAACTTTTCCTGCTACTGAGTCACGTGTACCAACCAATCCGTGTAGTATAGGAGCACCTGGATCTGAAGTGCAGGTTCTGTGTTTGGACCTGGATCGATGCCAGTAGTGTGTCTACAGTCGGGAAAGTCAAGTCCACGTGGAATGGGCTAAGTCGTTTTATTTAAGATTTTTCTAGCTGAAATAGTAAGCATTCAGTAATTGTTTCTTCTTTCCATCCTGTAAGGGAGAATTTTTTCCCCCAGTCAGTTGTTTTTGAGATTTGAAACTCTGATGTATTTTCATTTGCAAGTGTATATTGCATCTTTAATTGCGTTCCTTCTGGAAGGAATTGCAGATTTCCATAGTGACCAGTGCGTACCTGGAGAAAGTAATTTTGGATCTGTCACCACTAATAAGGATTTTAGTCTGATGGCTGTAGGGCTGCTTTAGCCACCTGTTAGTGTCATAGTAATCTGATTGTACTAGGACATTTTGTGGGGTTGTTTTTAATACGTGAGACCATGAGTAGTTGCCAGATACATCTGACTACATATGAGAACTGTTCAAACTGATCTTTTAGAGAGGGATGCAAATGCTACAAGTGCTGAATCTAATTTGCTGGTAATGACATAACTAATTTGAGAGGTTCCTTGCAGTTAATGCCTAATTGTTTAAGTAAAGCTATGACCATTTTGGTTTGTCAGATAATTGCTGAAAGGAAAACAAGGGGTTTATAACAGAGTTACACTGGGTTCTTGCTGCTGAATTTTTTTTCACTGTAAGATGAGCTTATGAAGTATTGCCCAAGCTAACACAGTAAATCTTCCTCAGAAAACATGACATTTCAGAGGGTGGAAATATTAAATGGCCATTGGATAACCACTATAATAAAGGGGTCAGAATAATTCAGTTTTGGTTTGGCATAAGGCAAAGAGCTTCTTCCCATCCCCGCTCCTTTGCTCAAAAGCCACCTTCTTTCAGATCTTCTCTTTCCTTTGAGAATGGCTTCTGTAGTTCCCCCACGTGTATGGGTGCTCGCCTCTGCTCCAAACTCTGGCCCCTGTAGAACAGCATTTTCCAGTAGGGCCAAATGAACACCGCCTGGTGCCGATGGAGCCAAAAGGGGCTTTTAGAACAGACTGAGGTGCCGGTTCAGACGTCTGTGACAAAGTTGTCTAGGGCAGAACTTCTTTGATTCTGGCACCTCTAGCCCTCTTGTTTCTTCTCTCCTTTCTTCAGCCACAGAGGAATCTTTTTAGTGCAGAAGCCTGGGATCTGCCAGCTCAGCCAGGTGGATTTCAGATCTCTAACATCCACTCTGCCTCAGAGGATAATACTACTTCATCCAAAGTGGCTAGAGGTTTGCCACTCTGGCCATCTCCTTGGGGCACCTTTGTGCATGTGTCTTTGTTACTGTTGTCCTTTAGTCCCTTTGGTGCGATCCTTTTGGCAGTAGCCTTCTTCTGCCTCACATTGGCCAGCTCCTGCTAGGAGGTTCACTTAGAAAAGACTGCATCTTTTTGCTCATTTTATCCAAGAGCCCCAGGGCACCATGTTCTCATCTCATCCCATCTCCTGTTTGAGAAGCATCATGCTCACTAGAAAGTATGCCTTTCAGATACAGACACTGATAAGGAACATGTATGGGAACAAGCAGATTCAGGATTGACTTCCTTGACTTCTCTTGAAGATTTGGTCACAGGCTCCAATCTCTTTGCTGGATGAATCTCTGGCTGATGGGCTCAGGATTTTCTGGTGAGTATGGCCAAGGCATTGAAACATAGAGATAGCATTCTGCTTCAAGGACACTGGTTTTCAAGGGCCTCTGATTGTCTCTGCCTGTGGCTGACAGGGTAGATTCTACCAGGTGTCACAGTGAGAATTCGGGCTCCCAGTAGGCAAGTCTGTGCTGCGTGGTTCTATGCTCGGCGTGCACATATCCCATGTGTTCACGTGCACAGGCCATGTCTTCTGAGAACAGGTTACTGGTTTTACTTGTTCCTTTTTGTCCAAGTGGTAGGCAAATCTGTCTGTTGGAACAGCTGATAAATGTGAGTGACTTTGTTGAGAAATGGGAATCTGAAGGTGAGGTGCAAAAGAGACAATTTCACAAAGCTTTACCCCCATCCAAGAAAATATTCCTAGAACATTGTTGCTGGAAATTTTCATCGTAGTTGTCCTTGCATGTATCTCGTTCTTTCCTGCTCCATGTTGACTGCAGCATCCCCATTGTGTCACACTGAAAAGTAAGTTTTGTCTTCCTTGCTGTCGCTCTAATCGCTCGTCCAACCTGCAGACTCATTACAGTAAATCCCTATGCTTCTTGTTAGGCATGCTTTAATATAGTCTTTGGAAAAATACCAAGCTAGTTCACCTCCATAATCTGCTAGTGTTTCTTAATTTTTGGTTGTTGCATCCTGTGCATTAGGATAATTACTGTCTTTTTGATAGCAACATTATAAACTCAGTACCATTAACTAATTGTTAGGATGTGTTGTTTGTATGTACAAGACCGTATCTTCTTTAAGATTATCTCAGGCATGTAGAATATTCTTAAAAATTCACGTTTAAAAACAGCTTTACTTGCGTTCAGCTTTTCAAAATTGTTGCCTGATACGATCTCTGTTTCGCAGAAATGTTAAATGTTGCCTTGCTGTATCCTCCCTGTTGCTTAGGATCATAACCACAGTATTCTCCTATTTTAAAATAGTTTATTAGCCAAGCAGTTTTTTCAAACTTGTTTGTCATCATGACATCCATTGTGATTTACCCTTCACAGAATACTATTGATGGGTCAATTCAAGGTCAGATGATCTGGGAGGAAAATGGGGTTACATTTTTAAAAAGGAGAGGGATTTTTTTTTACCCCTTTCCCCTTCTTCCTTTCACACATTCTTCATAAAAATTCCTCTTTGCTCAAACTCTTCTTAAAAATTCACCTTTGGGCAGAGCATAAGCCTGAAGAACTTCATCCCAAAAGGCAGATTTGGGGAAAAGTTATGAAAATGGGTGTATCGATATAGGGATAGCAGTTGCTGTGAAATGACTGGTCGTATAATCTCGCCTAACGGCAAAATGTTCCAGGTATGGAAGTTTGCCCATCTGTGAAGGTACCCTCTTGATGGCACTGCACAGCAGTTGCCTACGGAACTGCCTGTAAACATAAGGGCGTTCTTCTGTGTTCCACATTAGCTCTGAGTTCTGAGGAATATTTCAGTCACATGGAGCTGACTGACTTCTCTGCAATCCTGGCAGCTGCAGCCATTCCCAGACTGAGACAGCTCACCATTCATCCATCATGTCACCAGCAAGTTCCATTGATGGGAGCCTTGTTGGACAGATGGGCGTCTTGTGTGGGCCTGTATCTCTGCTTTAAAAACTCTGTCCTGGAGTCTTTCTGGTGTGCATATGAGCATTTTTGGCATCCTGCAGAACTTTATATCTTTCTCTTGTTCCTTTTAAGAAAAGACCATTGACAGTTACTTTCCCTTAAACTCGCAGCCAGGGGGCTGGTCCTTTTTGGAAAACAATATTCTCCAGAACAATCCGGATCCTATGTTAAGTGAACATGTCATAGGTAGATGGAGTTTCAACACCAGGGGGAAAATGAGGAGTTTCTCCTCCCCTAGTTATACAGTAAAGGTTGTGTTTCTGTTTCCATTCTAAAGGCACTTTCAAAAGGATAAAACCTGTAACTTGCCACTCGAGAGCCCGCCCTCAAACTTCTCTTACCAAATGAAAGATTGCGTTAGCAGTTTGTAAATACCAAACGCACTAACACGTGCCTCTTACCTGTGTTGGATACTTGCATGGTTTGAAACTCAAAACTAAATTTGGTTGGCAGTTGGCTTAAACATTCCTGGTATCTGGTGAAGGAAATTAACAGGAAGAAAAAACGTGGCTATTGGTCATATGAAGCGATTACTTTTCTTGAGGCTTTTTAATACCCCGGTCCATGGCCGAAGAGTGTCAACTAGTGAGATGTGGTTTCAATTTCTAGGATAAATACGTATTTTATAACCTTGCATAAGGTTTTTCAAAGGAAATTAAATATTAAATGGATGTAAGTACTTAAAGGACTATTTGTATAATGTTAAGTTAATGACACCAACTAAGAAAAGCCAGGAAATTCAAGCAGGTTTTTTTAAATTTAATAAATAGAATGTGTCTTCCACTGTTTTGTTTATTATGGCTGGTATAGCTGTACTTGTAAAATTTGGGTTTATTTTGACTTTGTTTTGCAGATGTGCACAATAAGTGAACATATATCTGTTCTTCATTTTGGCCTGGAGAAATATTAAATGACATTTATTGCTGGGATATTTTGACATTCAGTCAAGTTTGCTTCCTTCATTTAAAACTTGTACTTGAAGTTTGGATTAGAATTGACAGCAAAAGACTAAAGCAAACTAATGATGGAAGATGTACTAAAGTAACCTCTCTCTCTCTCGCTTTGTTTGATATAGTGAAGGACGCAGAGAGGGGTTGTGCACTAGGTGCAAAGCAAGAAGATGTCTCCAAGGTGAACAATCCAAGGCTTCTTCCGGAGAAGTTTCTTCAGAGGACAGCAAAGGTAGCGTCTCACTGGAATAACGATCTATCTTTCATGTCAGAAGGGCTTGAACAGCATTATGCTCTGAAATAGCCCTGCCTTTGGCCTCCCTGCAATCTTCGGCTAGTGTTCGTTGAATCCGATTCCCCTGTGTAGGAATATTTTCTTCACAGTCTGATAAAAGCTTGAGTACTGTGCCATTTTTGCCAATTACCCTGGTTTAAAATGCATTTGTTTATTATACAGAATTACTTAGCAAGATTCAAAAAGGGATTGGACGTTTATATGGATGTCAAGAATAGTGAACGCTCCCATAATTAATTATAATGGTTTTGGAAGGGATATTAAACTTCACGTTTAAGGTGCTCTCTAACTATTAAGAGATAATCTGCCCTCACAGAGATCTCATCCTATCCCACACCTGCTGCAGGGGTGTCAGAAACATCTGGGTCTGGCTACTGCCAGAGACAGGGAGCTGGACTAGATTGTCCTCTGATCTCAGCCAGTATGGTGATTCCTACGTTCCAGATTTCACTGAGAAGTGAATCTTCAGCCCTTCTAAAAGGATTGCTCTGAATAAACCCAGACAATTAGCGATAATATTTCGACTTGTATCCAGTGATTTATATGGGCCTACAAAAAATATACCCAGTATGAATACATCTGTGGAAAGTGACATTTAATGGAATGCAATTTATTTATTTTTTTTAAAGCCATTTTGTATAAAGCCCTAACTCTGGAGAAGTACAGGGAAAAAATGTCTACCAAACTCCCCGCAGTGTGCCCTTTCCTCTCCTGTAGTTAGCATTGGATCCACAGAGGCACTGTTTTTGGACTGGTCTTTCTGCACTGATTGTTGAGCAGTGAGTATACAAGGGGAAGATTTTACAGAAGTGACTTGTACATTGTGGTAATGTACTGCTGCTTGTCTGGTTTTATTCTGTAATTAAGAAAAGTGCCGTAAAGAGCTAACACTTGGGAGATGCACAGTTCCACCATCGCCGTGAGCAAGATGGCACGCTTTGTTTGGTGCAGGAAATCACTTTGTAAATAGGCACTGTTTAAAAAAAAAAAAAAAAAAGTGGGGGAGGGGCAGGGAAATGTTTTGTGTCTTCTGAATTTCCAAGATGTTCTGCTATGCCTTTGTGCTCTCCTTTCACCATTATTCTGTTACAGGAAATGAATGTTTCTCTGACGGTGATAACTGTAGAAATCCTGTGATTGTTCTAGGTGGTCTGTATCTTAGAGAAGAAGCATTCCAGAGCAGCTACGGGCTTCATCAAACTGCTGACAGACAAGAGCAGTGAACTCTTCAAGAAGTGTGCCATGTTCTCACCTGTGGACCACCGAGTGCCTAGAGCCTATGTGTCTTTGGCAGACTGCCCTCCAGACTTTGTGAGCAGGCCTGAGGACTACTCCAGTACGCTCTTCATCTGTCGTATTGTGGATTGGAGGGAAGACAGCAACTTTGCAATAGGGTACGTGGTTACTAGCAGATCTGGAGGAAAAGGAGGTTTCTCTTCTGGACCCCTAATTTGATTTTAGTTGGATATTGCTACCAGGGCATTAGAGACACAAGACAAATATCTTGCTACTATTACTCTACAGAGAGGCCCCGTCATGTCTCAGGATAGCTGCATGCTGGTTAAACATTATGGCTCTTGACTATATAAACTGCTGGCTTCCTCTGGTGCTGCCAGATAAGTAACTAATCTCTGCAATGTGCTAGGGCCCTCATAGTGCAAGTATATAATACAGGTTATCTGTCTCAAGGAGCTTGCATTCTGAGCAGTGGAACTAACTGTAGGTAAGCAGAGAAATTGACCGGCTTAACCATTATGCTAGCAGGCTTTCCACTGCTATATGCTCCTTTTCCCCTCCCCACTTTTCATCAGAAGAGTTCAGTCTGCATCTTCATTTTATTCCTGCTTCTCGTTATCGTGAAGGATGCTCTGTTCAGCAGTGCAGGGGGAATTCTTGAGGCTCCGTTAATGTTTTCTTTCGTTGAGTGATCAGTGCTTCTCTTATCTGTCCTTTTGATGTGCAGTAGTGTGCATCCTGATTTGGCTACTTCAGTAGTTTCCAAGATGTAAAGGGTGTTGTCAGGAAACCGAACTGAAGAAACTTTCCATGATTGTCTTGGTACACAGTGGTTTCCTCTGGGACTCCGCTATGACTTCAGTAAGAGCCCTGGGGAGCTGGTCATGTAAAATGTTGATGATTGATTTCAACTTTAACAAAATACATTTGTTTAAACACTGAAATAGAATGAAACCTGTGAGAGGCCCCCCAAGGGCCTGGTAGTTTTCTGGCTTTTACTAAAGGTGGCTGCATAACACTGCCAAATTAATAGAGAGGGACTCTGGAGAGGGCTCAGATTTTATTTTTGGTTAGAATAGGTCTTCGTGGTTAGCAGGTGACAACAACTCATCATGTACTTGATTTTGTGCACTTTCCTGATGTACCTGTTAAGCCAGGGGACAAAGTTAAGAGCCTATGTTCTGTTCTCAACTCCAGCCTGGGCTTTGTTGTCTCAAGGAATATCACTTTCTCTCTCTTGTATCTGTTTCTCTATTGGTAACATGGGGGTAGCCATCTTTTTGTAAAATGTTTTGAGATCTTTGAATGAAGATCACTTAATAAATGGACAATATTTAAAAATCATTATTGAGAGACTAGAAGGGGTGGGAAATATGGTATTCTACTCGTTTTTCCCCTTTGTGGCTAAAACTGGATCCATAGTGATGTTTTGACCTTAATTCTTGTAAAGGAAAATTAGTCCATTAGATGTTACCATCTCTTGAAGATTTTCTTGGTGCCTCTTGGACTTTCTCCAGAGGGTAATGACATAGGTCTTGCAGAATCAAGCAAACAAGTGTCAGACCAGTAATATTATTAGCTAAATGTGGCCCTCTTACATTCAATTCTTGCTCAGTTATTAATCTATAACATTATGCTTGTGTGTAGAGGCTGGCGCAGTACTGTGTTCAATGATAGAACGTGAGAATTAGAATGGGTGACCAGAATCTTAACATAAAATTCATTCTACATATTGTAGACTGTGATCAAAAGATTCATCGTTTTATTTTTAAGTTAAAGGGCCTCCAAAGTCACCTCTATTAAAAATTGTAGGGAGCCTTATAAGAAGGCCTGATAAGGACTGCTAAGGGTCTATGTTAGAGGGGACCTAGACTGAAGAGGAACCAGTAGTCTCGTGTTTACATTCTGCACCACACCTGCCTGATGGGAAAACAGTCTTAACGGGTCTTCAGATCTCTCTCTCCTCCCCTGAATGCCATGGGATCTACAAGTAACTTGGTGTTGGCAAACTCCCATCGGTACAACACTCTTCTTTAGCTCATCCTGTATTTATATTTTTCTCCAAATAAGCTAAAAGAAAAAAGTGGCCACCACACTTTGGAAAATATAGCTGAGATATTTCTGAAATGCACCATCCTTCATGAGCAATATCAAGGTTCCCAAAATGTTTTCTTTCTTCATGGTGACTGTGTGTGTCATTGGACCCATAAAATAATGGGTAAGTTAGGGGACTTGGCAGAGGACACTGTGAGCTGCTGCTCAACACTCCAAGTTCAAATGCCACCTTGAGATCTGTTGCTACACATTTTGGGGAAAACCTGGTGGCATCCTGGAGGTGAAAGTTTGGGGAGGGGGTTCATTTTTGTGACTCTTGAGTGCCACCTGGTGGTCAAAGGTGAGATTCTGTCTTCTCTGAAGAAGGCCACTATTGTCATGTTGGAAGCGTGTAGTTTTTGTTTTGTTTGGAACAGGTGGAGGGAGAGAGAAAAAAAAGAAGGAAGGAGAGACTATGATAAAGTGGATACAGATACATATGGAGATGGTGATATCCATGGGATGCGCAGGGATACCCACAGCTCTGCTCTGGTACATACCCTTCCCATAGAGTAGTATTTGGAGTGATATTACTACAGTGAAGTGGCATTTAATTTTCTCCACTTCAAGCAGTGGTTAAAACAAACCAGCCTCTAAGCCAACCTTTCCCTTTCTAGACAGATGAGAGACAAGTGTCAGATACAGGTATATTCTAGGGTACTTTGTTTTTGTGGTCCAAGCCAGTACCGTAATGTTGGTAATGAACCTTCTCCACCGTCTGTGATCTGTCATTTTCTCACTGCTGCTGTCTGTTCCTTAGAGACTGGCCGAGTGAACTCTTCTCTCCCAGCCCCAGTATGGAGCTGGGTGAGTCTATTAAACAATAGCAAAGTAAAATGTAAAAGCACTGGCTTCATCTACATTAGCTTTTAGACACAATGACACATGGGCCCACATGACTGTATAATTCAGGTATGCAATGGTGTTGTGACCATGTCGGTCCCAGGATATTCTCTGTATCATTCAGGGTCTGAAATGTTTGTCTGTCAGAGTGAGGATAGTTGTCATAGAATTTAAAATAAAATGTAACCTTGCAGTCTGCCCTTTCACTTCTTGTAGCTGCTTCCAAAGCCAGCTCAGTGTTTTGAGTTCCTGTAGTCTTTTTTTTTAATTTCTTTCAAATCCAAATGTATTTAGATTGAAGGGAAAAGACCAGATTGCCATCGGCAGCCCAGTGCCGGCAACAAGATGAAATGCAACAGTGTTGCCTGCTCGCTCTTCCTATTCATGCAGGATTAAGCAGACTGATGATGTCACAATCTGAGTCACAGAGGAGGCTCAGGCCATGTCTACACTAACGAGCCCACAGCAGCAAGGCTGTACTGATGCAGCTGTGCGGCTGCAAGATTGCTCAGGTAGCTGCTCTACGCCGATGGGAGAGAGTGCTCCCTTCGACCGAATGAAACTACCTCAATGCGTGGCAGGAGCTCTGTCAGTGGGAGAAGCTCTCCTGCCGACATAGTGCTGTGCACGCTACCACGTATGCAAGCAAAACGTATGTCGCTCAGAGGTGTGGTTTTTTTTCACACCCCTGAGTGACATACGTTTTCCCGACATAAGTGGTAGTGTAGACATGGCCCCAGGTAGAGGGTCATAGGAATTTGCAACGATGGGAGAAGTTTGATAAACTAAGGCTATGGCCTGGTTCCGAAATGTCTCCAATAACGGCAAAAGCCAAGGTGTGGCCATGTGTTATGGTAATATAGTACTGTAGTCCATAGATCCATGGAATAGTCTGAACAGTCTCCTCAAAGTCATCTGAAGTTGACATACCAAAGCTTTTGAAATAGCCTGTCCTGTACTGACCAAGACCTTTAGTTTTGGTCATTGTGATTCAGGAGAGTAATAGAGAAAGATCTGTGCACACAGACCATCATTTCAACCCTAGATCCCTTTCCTCAGTTTAGGCTGAGAGGTGCAGAGAGATGTCAGTCTGTGGTAGGACAGGTGGGATGCTAGAGCAAATGTGATGCCTTGACTTTGTCAGGATGAATAAGTAGAAAACGGAGAGTTTTGGTTTGACTTTCTTTAGTAATCAGCTGGTTAAGGAAGAAAAGTTATATATGGATGACAGGTGATGTTATTTGAGCCAAAATTGCCAAGCCCATTAAACCAAAGCGCCTTCTAAGGGTTGTGTGGAACAGTACTCAACAATACAAGATTGACTTTAAGTGATCACTAAAAAATCATATCTTGAATCACCTTTCTTTCACGACACAATTCAGCGTTCAGTGACCGAGTAGTCAAATCATTTTGCACTTTGTATGATCTTCTCAGACTTTCAAGTGAGGGAGGTCTATATTTTTGAAAGGAGATATCCAAAACCTTCTAGATGCTACTGGAAGTGATGCTTATGATTTGGTTGGGGGTCCCTTTTTTTCTGTGGCTAAGTGCAAGAGGTGCTGGCCACTCTAAGATGGATAATTACAATCTTCTTGCCTAAATTTCTACTGCAGTTTCAGCCGAGTATGTCATTCTTCCATTCTCTTTCCTAACTGTTGTGAAGTTCGTTGCAGCACACCGTTAAATTGTTGCTGCATCTCAGAACTGCAAACAACAATCTCTTGAGTGTATTTATATATCAGTTTGTAAAGCCCTTTATTTTATCTGAAAGGATCCCAGGCTGTAAGATTGTTATGAATGAGATTCTCTTCTAGATGGGGATTAAATATGGTTCTTAAAGGCAAGTGGAAGTGATTCACCATCATTTGTGCCTTTTCAAATCTGACTGAGACTGCTTGTAAACACGGATGTTTTGGAGAAATGCTTTTTGGACGTGCTGACGTTTTGCTGCACTCTCCCTCAAACGGTCAAATGCAACAGATTCCCTTTCACTGATTTCCACGACAGGCTATTACGTCCCTAACGTCAATGGAAGGGTATTAGCGAGCTCTCCAGAGAGCTGTAATGCCCAGCCATTGACGACACAGAAAGGAAATGTTAAGTCACTAACAGTTAAAAAAAAAATTTGACTTTGGAATTTTTTGAAATGTCTGGAGGTCCAGCTTTGCTGCGAGTACGGAAGAGTTGGGCAGTAAATGTTTGGCTGAAGCTGACTCATGTGACTGCTGTCATTTGTAAGCCTCTTGAGCTATTCTTGCTGTTCCTGATGGCAGTGCAGCCCCTGGAGAGAATTACAGTGTGGTTTTCGCTCCAGGGCTTTCTATTATCCTGTATGTGTTAACCTTGATCTGTTGGATTTTGCTCTGATGCAAGTCATCCTGTCTCTGTGACTGCAATATGGCCCCAATTAAAATCAGCTGTGAACTTTTTATTTCAGGGTGCTTGAGAAATGTTCCTTGGAAGATAGTAAATCACATGCTAATTACTGTTAAGAATATGAGTCCTGTGTCAAACCCCTAAGTATTCAAAATTCTACTTGATCCTTATGGATCATAATCTAATTTCAGTAAACTACGCAAGAGGACCTGGGCTACAGAATCTGAGCTGGAAGGCATGCCATGAAAGGGTGTTTTCTTGTGGCTCAAAAAACATACCAAAGTAGACAGAGAGACCTGATTTTTCCACAAGTGTTGAACACTTGCAGCTTCCACTAGAATCAGTGGGAGCAGCAGGTGTTCAGCTCCTTTGAAAATTAAATGTTGATCCACGATGGCAGTGGAGGAAGCGGAAAAGGGTTATACTTCAACACCCCTCCCCCATTTTTCCTCTCCTCTTTAATCCCTCCTTGGCCAGAAGGATGTTGTTTGAGAGACAAGACACTTTCTCCTTCCCCCTTACAGGGCTTAGTGCAGGGAACAAGGAGTAAAACCCAGGGCCCAAACTTTAATTGTCTGTGTGGTAGCGCCCTTTGTGGCTCCTAAACCTGGGGTGACCAGATGTCCCAATATTAAGGGCTTTGTCTTACATAGGACCCTATTATTCCCCCTTCTCTGTCCTGATTTTTCACACTTATCTGGTCACCCTAAGCAAACCTGAAGGTTCACCAGTCCAAATCTCCCTGTACTTCTACAAAACACGGGGCATCGGGTGATGATTTCTATGCTGTATAATTCCTGCTGCAAGAAAGAAAGAAAATTATTTCTTGTTTAGTAAGGTTAAAATAACAGTAAGGATCAGACCGGGGCAAACAGGTTGAAGTTGAGAATTAAGGCTGGATGCCAAATGCATGGTTTGCCTCTTCAACAGAGCTTGTAGATAAAACTGAATCAATGAGGGCCAATATATTTTATCGCTGCTTTATTCGTCCGGAGAATATGAACTCTATGACTTAATGCAGAACAAAGTGCACAGCGCTTTGCAGCATGCTACATGATCTGAAAGATTTATTATACAGCCCTCCGTAGTGTGAAAAAGAGAGAACCTTACCTACCCCTTATAAAGATGAGTTTGCATTTACCATGCAAATGGAGTTTATTATGTAAGTTTATGGCACAGTTGAAACACTGGGAACATTCTGCATAGCCAAATTACAGGTACACAATTTTTTGCCCGTATTAGGAAAGTAATTAGTGCCGTTTTCGCTCATTAAAATTAAAGCAGAAGGATCAGTATCATGGCAGCTTTTCATACATTGCAGAAACCTTGCTTACAGAGGTGGTATTCCCTGGTATTATTGCCCCTTACCCAACGTTATCAATCTTATTCTGATTAATTTGCATACATGTAGATGGTAATTTCCTTGGGCCAGGGTTCTTGTCTCCTTTGCCTGTAAAGTGCCATTTGTCCTAATGGTGCTATATTAAAACTCACAAAAATACAAACCTCACCTTATCCACAGAGCAGTCTAGGATATGTGAAGGCCAGCGTCTAGGACTAAATGTCACACTTCTAGTCAGATAGGGAGAGTGTTGCTTTATCACTTCAGTAATGTGGAGTCCCAGTTTGTTTCTGTGCCATTTTCAGCTAAATCCTTGTTTCAATGGAATATGGCTAATGCCAGAGGCTTAGGAAATATGTTTTGTGAGATGTGCGCTGGAGCTGAGGGAAGATATCTGGAGGCAGGATAGTCAGATGCATGCAGAGCTCCTCATCAAAGATTATTAGAATGTGTCACACAATGTTGCCTTCATCTGTGACTCCCGTACAGAACTTCAGCCCCTTTCCAGCAGGATGAGAGTCCAAAGGCTTATGCTAGCCAGAGGAGGAGAACTAGATCGCTGGGTGTCCTCAGGCCTTGAAAGAGTCTGGAAGATGGTTTGAAATAGGTGCATAAATGCTATTCTTGTAAGACAGAAGAGAGGGTATTTGGGCATGTTAACTCCTGCGTCTACAGAGGCCATCAATTTTATTCCTTTTCAATAGCGATTTGATGGCTCTGTATATTTGCTCCATTTCCAAGTTCCAAAGTGGTCCATGGAGTGAGGGGCAGCCCTTTAAAGGGGCTGAATCTGTTTGTATTCGTGACTGCAGCAGTCTGCTGGTAGAATTGTGGCCCAAGCTGAAGAGGACCCTGCGCGACCTTCAGCTGAATACACTTTTCCGTACCAGGCCTTCAATCCCAGAGCATGTTCACCACCAAATAATAGTGGATCCAGTGGCTCTTAAGTGACAGAGATCTTAAAGTCCTTGTGCAACGCATAGGCATGTTAGCACTCTGGACTGCCTGCAAGTCTTAGTTCTCAAAGTCCTTTGGCCTTTTAGGGACTGAAGAGCAGAGCTCTGTGAGAGTGCTGTTTAGATAGAGCTGTCTGAGACCAGGCAGAGAACCCTTGTTTTGGACAGGCCCAGGGCAGTGAGAGACCTCATGGCTAGACGTGGGGGGTGATCCCCAACATTTTCCTGTTGTAGTACGGGGCACTGTGTGAAAGAGGTTGAGAGCCATAGAACTGAGGCAGTTTGCACAGAAAGTGTATGCCTTTCCTGTTGCTGCTGGGCATCACTACCACGGCTTTTCTGTTTCTTATAACTTGGTAGGCTCGTATTTCCCGTGGATACTCCAACAACCTAATGATATAAATCAGCTGTTCTCAAAGTGTGGGTCACGACCCTGTTTTAATGGGGTCGCCAGGGCTGGCGTTAGAGTTGCCGGGGCCAAAGCTGAAGCTCGAGCCCCGCCACCCAGGGCCGAAGCCCTCGGGCTTCGGCCCTGGGTGGTAGGGCTCAGGTTACAGGGACCCCACCTGGGTCTGAAGCCCTTGAGCTTTGACTTTGTGGGCCCCCCCCCCCAATACCTCCCCAACCTGGGGTGGCGGGACTCGAGCGGGCTCAAGCTTTGGTCCCCGTTCCTGGGGTCATGTAGTAATTTTTGTTGTTGGAAGGGGGTCGCGGTGCAGTGAAGTTTGAGAACCCCTCATATAAATGGTCTCCTTTAAATGAGACACACAAAATGTCTGGCATGGAGTCTGACTAGTGTTTTACATCTTCCCCTGCATACATAAGGCCTGGTATTGCCCTGCTCCCTTCCCAGTCTTCCACCACACGTCAGGAAGGTGGATTAAATGGGTGAAGATATATCTGCTCTTGATGGCTTTGTCATGGATGCTGCAGCAGGCCTCTCCAGGGATAGCAACCAATCGAGAGTTCTAGGTACATACTAAATAAAAGTATCTGTTCTTTGTGCTTCCATTCTATAGGCAAATGGCCAAAAGTCTTGGGCAGGCTGGTGAGATTGAGCCTGAAACAGAAGGGATCCTGACGGAGTACGGTGTGGATTTCTCTGACTTCTCCCAAGACGTTCTGGAATGCCTTCCCCAGAGCCTGCCCTGGGCCATCCCACCCTCAGAGTTGGCCAACAGAAGAGATTTAAGGTAACAGCAAACCCTCTCTGGTCTCAAGGTTGTTCTTGTGTTGGTGTGGTTTTTTGCTTCACAGGTATTGTCTTGTCACACCATTCAAAGGCACTGCCTTTCTAAGTTATACCTGTGTTAGCATGGCAAGCAGCCCTGCTCTTTGAAAAGAAAGCAAAAGACCAGTGGTTTGGGGAAGCATTTGGTATAGCAAAGGGTATTTTTGTCAAAAGAACTATTAAAGACAACATTAATACCTAGATAAAGAATTTAATGCCTGGCATCTAATTGGAGAGCTTTCTTTTTAGCCTGGAATGCTTTAATACTTTAGTGATAATTTTTGTAACAATGTTTCTCTATTGACGCATGGGATTTTTTTTTTAAGACTCACAAAAGTTCCCAGTGCTTATTTTTTTCAGTGCTGACAATAATTCTAGGTTCTATGTAAAGATGTTTCTGGTATATGAATTCTCACTGAACTTCTGGTAATGTACCTAAAACTGTCTTGGATTTTCTGATTTGTTACACTGAAGCTCAGTCACACTCAGAGACAGTCCCATGTGCTGCCTGGGTTGTTTGGTTGTGGCTTTTTTCAATGTTTCGAAGAGTTGGCAGTGTGCATTTTAGGGACATGGTGCTTACTGTCTGATGGTGCTTCTCTGCTGATTGTTACTAAGGTAAAATGTTTGCATGGTTTTGATTCCTAAAGGCAGAGGTTTCCATTGTCTGTGTTGGTGTAAAGGTGTGCGTGCATTTGTACCCACAGCAAGTTCTATTCCCTCTTAGAATACTTACGTAGTTCCCATTAAGGGTAACAAATTGTGTCAAGGGGAGGATAGACACCAGCATTAAGTATCTGTATCTGGACTCCAGAGTTGAAAGGCCAGTACACAACACATATACAAGTCTTTGGGCTGCGATGGAGGTGGAAAAAAGGAAGATGATTTAGCGGTTGGAAAAGGAGACCAGGGCCAACTTTGGGTCCTATTCCTGACTCTGTCACTGACTTACCGTGTGGCCTTTGGCAAGTCACTACGTCGCTGTGTGTTGCAGCTTTACCCTGTGTAAAATGGGGTACTGTCAACCTCACAGCAGCAATGTGAGGCTTCAATTGTCAGTGAAGTTTTCTGTATCCTTGGATGTAGGTAATTATGTATTTTGTAATAACTGTTAAGATCAGAGCTACCAAAGATTCCTCTCCCAGCTTCACAGCTGTGCTCTACATAAGATTAAATGGTTTCCTCTTAAGCCTGATTCTCCACTCCAGTGGAGCAAAAGCTGGCATAGTCTGTTGAAATCAGTGGAACAACATTGGTATAAAAGTGGTGTAACTCAGTGGAGAATCGGGTTCCTTATTTGCTAGTGTCAGACTTCAGATATTGGATTTCAGATTTGGAATGACTGAAAACACAATGATACAAGATGTCACTCCCCACAAACATTAGGCTACAGGGTGGATGTCACTCGAGTGTTCTTATTTTTGGGCTCTTGGCTATATGTCAGCAAAGGGGGAGCAGTCTTCCTCTAATTTCTTCTGCCCTAGCAGTAATGCTGGTGTGGGTAGATGAGGAACTTGACTTGTCTCGGATTACACCGTCATTCTTGGAAACAAATTCCAAATGCATTTCTTGGTTTTGTTCCTGAATTTTTACAGTGAGAATTCTCAAGGTAATCAGCACCCCATGATGGTTTTGCAGCTTGGCCATTTAAATCCTTCTCTCTGGTTAAACCGGCTGTCTCTTCACAGAGATGGTGAACACTGTAAAGTAACTTCCCTTCTGTTTGCTCAAATATAAACCCTTACGGTCAAAGCTTCCAAAATAATTACTTATGTTAGTCACGTATTAATTCTTTCAATGTTAATTACCATACTGCTACTTATTAGTCTCCTAAACACACATGAAGCTAGTATGAAGTTTCTGTGCTTGGATAGGAAAGGTAAATTAAATGTGAATCTTTCTATTAGCTTGCTTTTTGATACCCTGAGCGTGAGAGTTTGCCAACTCCAAAAGAAAATGATTTTTTATTGACACACATAATGTGGGACACACCTAATTGGAATCCATTCCTCTTTCCTATACTTTCCCCTTCCCTGCCATCAAAAAACACTCACACCATTCAGTGATAGGTCTGGGTGTCCTCCTCCTCTGAGACAGGTGCTGGCAAAGGGGGCAGTCATAAGACTTTTAACCTTCCATCTTGGTGGTATTGACTAGCTTTTGGTGCTCTCTTGGCAGCCAGTATATTGTCAGCACAGTACAATGCCTGACCCGCACTTGCAAATTAGGCACCCACAAACATATATGCAGAATTGCATACATCTGAACTTGAGCATCCGTATGCACATATTGTAACTATGTATGTTAGTAGTTGATCGGTCTCGTTTCTTTACTACATAGAGAATGATTTTCACTTACGCTACTGTATTATTTACAATACCGTAAGTCTGTACTGTACTGTAAGTCTTCCTCTATGCTACAGAAAGAGCCATCTTAACTGAAATGCTTTTAAATAAGATTCATGCTAACATATACCCGGTGTAAATATGGTATAACCTTACACTTCATATTTTAGAGCTTGTTCTAAATCCCCGCCTGTTCTATAATGCTTTTTTGCCAATGCTATCTGTAAAACAGTTGTGTGGGCTCCAGGTCGTCCTTGTTAGCATGAATCAGATCAAAAATCATGTTAGCAATACTAGTTTTAGCCTCTAGTAGGGCTTGCTATTGACACTCATTCCATTAGTGTAGAAGATGGTCTCAGTTACTTGACTATTGCTTGTATTCCTCTATTGTCGGATAGCCGAGTTGTTGACAGGGCGCTTCTCTTTGGGCTTCCATGACTGAGACTCTTGTGAAGTATTGTGCATTACAATATTTCTCCTAGTTTTGAAGGTAACTTTCTGACAAGGTGAAACTGGGATAAGACTCGCTCCTGCTCGAAACATGTCTTTTTGGTCTATACAAATGTAGAATAGCAGTCTCTTCAAAACCATGAGTTATGTTTGTTAATATGTCTTTGGAGTACTTAGCTGGAGGAATGATTACTTAGCTAAAAGGAATCTCACACAAAGGAAAGATTGTGAACATGGCTTTAGGTTAAAATAAAGCAATGGGTCATACTAATCCATAGAGGATGTTAACACTGATCAGTGTAAAGGAATGATTTTACTAGTCTATGCTATCTTGTAAATACATTTCCCCAGCTTCCTGAAAGTTTCATCTTTACAAAAGGTGTACTGTTACCATGTTTAGGGACTTGCTTTACTGAACTATCCTATATCTTTCATGTATTCTCTTCAAGGAGATCAGTTTTTTCCTCCGTCCAATAATTTATCAAAAAAGTTTTTAAAAATATTTTAATAGTAACTTATATGCAAAATCCTTAGACAGTTATAAAATTTCCTGCTGTTATAGGTTAAATTCCCATCTCTGCTGCTACTAAGTCGCTATAGTGTTCTGGGCAACCTCTTGATCTCTCTCTATTTCATTTTATTCATTTGTAAAATGAGACAAATATTTCATAGGTGCTGTAACTAATGGTTTTCAAAGGACATTGAGGTCCTATAATGAAAAGTGCTAGATGATGATTAAGTGTTATCATTGTGTACTGACAACTGCCGTGTTCAATAGAGAGCTTGGATTTTATGGTATTTGACCAGTATAGTTTATGAAATGTGTGTTCCAGAATCTGTAAACACAATTAGGATCAGAATTCCCTTTTTCCCCTTCTCTGTCTCTCAGATTGACTGGAACTAAATTAGAAAAGAGGAATGCTTGGTTTGCTATTTAAAAGAAACATTGAGACTGGAAGAGTGGTGTGGCAGAGGCCAATTCTGAAATGACATACTTCTAGCCATTTTCTGGTCTTCTCCATTGCTTCAGCCTGTACATTTCATTTCCTTGTTTGCTTTATGCTGAGTGTTTCACCTGTGTGGTACAAAACATCACTAGTGAAAAGAAGAGGGTCAGAGCAAACAAGGACGTTCAAATTTCAGAGGTGGGTGCTGCAGTGAGGGGAGTAGAGGAGGAAACCATTTGAAGAGGTTTAGCCAAAAATCTAAGAAACCTAAAAGCTATTTCTAAGGCTTGTTCCAAATGTTTCTAATTTCATTCATATCTTTTTGTTTCTTTTACTGCTAAACTGGGACAAGAAACCAAAGCCAGGAAAGTCCGATCATAGTGGGAAACAAAAACCTAAATATTGGAGAGAGAAAAAAGGCCGTTCTTTGCAGAGCAATTCTGCCTTTTGCATGAATCTCTTCTCCCATTGTTAATGTTACTGTGGAAAATGTATAACGTCACTCTTTTGGAAAGCTCTAACCCTCGTTGAACTAGAGATGGTTTATATAGTCTAACATGGAAGAACTTGAGGATATCTATTTCTTTACCATTCGCCTAATAACAAGTGAGTCCAGTGACCTCCGCTGGACCATTACAAATGCGAAACTTGGCTCTCAAAATTGCTTGCTCTAAATTTTCCAGTTGCTTTCTCTTTTTTTCCATTTGATGTCATCCTGCCAACTAGTGATTTTATTATTATAAACAGGACATTGTATTCACTTTTAAGAAGAAATATGAAGCTGGAGGTAAAATTACAAACTGCAGTTTCTCAGCTGCCAAAATAGAAAACAATGAGCTAAAAATACTGAGCAGAGAAAGAAACACTGAAATATCTGCAAGATGAATCGTCTGAAGAGCAGAAATTTTCGTTTTCCACCCCAACTAACTCTGTAACGTTGTCTTGTAAGCAAAATTGCAGCACCGATGCTAATACTGAATATTGCGGGCCCTGCAAAGCAATAACCTGAGGAGCCAATGCACAGAAGTGAGAGGCCATTCAAGTTGTCATTGAACAATTAATGATTATTCTGTTTCCCTATGAGCAGAGTTAATGAAATGCTGTTCTTACAAATGAAAACCCCCAACAGTATGACTTAGATTCACATAGATTCTGAACACAGGCCATAGAACTTCCCCAGAATAATTCTTAGCACATAGAGTTAATATTTTGAGATATTTCAAGGCATGATATCTGTTGACCATAAGTTGTGATGTCCTCAGAGGTACTCTATAGCTACCAACAGTTACTAAGGTTTTTCAGAGTAAATAGTAACTTTAATGGCTTCTTAACAACTATTGCATCCTTCCGTTCTTTGATAGGAGAAGTAGAAACAGAGGAGGTGCTCTCTCTTGTCTTTATGTTCTATTCTGAACAGGGAGGCTCTGTTCTTAGCACTGTTTGTAATTGGAAACCATTGGCAACAGAACAGTTCCTACATTGCAATTCTGCCCACTATTTGTGTCGCGGTTGAGGAATGGTGCAGATAGTAATACGGATTAGCAGTGTTTATATTAAAGACTTAATAGCAGACTCTTAACCGTGCATGCCCAAGTAGATTGTTGGTTGATAAAATTAGAGCTGATGGTAAAAATGGCAGCATTCTGCTCCCAGCAAAGTGCCTGGTGAGTAGGAAGAAGAGTAGACTGTGAGACAGTTGGCTCTTCTGGGCAGGTGGAAGACTTAAGCCTTTGAAAAGGGTATAAATCAGATAAAACATTATTAAACAATTTTCCCTGGAGATTTTCCACCACAGAAAGCTTGCATTAAGTATAATTAGAGCAAGACTTATCCTACTGTAATAGAATATGTAAAAATGCCTGGGTTTCTTAAGGAACCTGACAAATGGCATGTTTAATAAACATGTAAACATTGCTGCAAAACTGAGTCTGTCATCCTGAGATACTGTGGAAAGACACATAAGACTAGATTATGTTTCCTTTCTCATGCTGAGCAGCAGCTCATTCCGCATGTATCCCCACTGAAATCAGTAGGATGATTTGAGGAGCACAAGGTATTACTCAGTGGTGATCACAGTTTAGCGCATAGCTAGCAAAGCCAGTTGCAAAAGACACTGTATCTACTCTAGGTTGTTCTTTACAGTGCCCGTCACCATGCTATCTCTTCTACTGTGCTGGGCTGGGGAACAATGTCCCTCCTGAACCAATGTGAATAAACCAGTATTAGAAGATGCGCCTAATGGAGCTGAATAAATAAACTTTTAGTGATGCACAGATATGTGTTCTTGTCACCGTGATGTGGTAAAGCTCATTAGCTGACTTCGTCAGAGCTTGTTCCCTGTATACGTTGCTTTTTTTCTAACCTACGCTTGCACTGGAAAAAAAACCAGTAGCGTGGTAGCTTAATTTCTTACTAAATGACATGCAGTGTTTGCTATCACTTGTTGTGACCTGGGATTGGCATATTGCGCTAGAAATGCGGGGTGGGGTGGGTGTTTAACGGAGGCAACATAAGCTATTGGAAGCATAGCTGTACAAGCACACTATTGCATGGGAATTGGTGGATTGTCAGGTTATTTCCCATCAGTGGGCTCTGGTCGCATAAAGAACAAATCAAAGCTCATTGAGTGGGGAATGTTTTGCCTGAGAGGCTTGTCATCACGCTGAACTTTGAACGTTATCCATGTTTCATTGTGTCTGTACAGCTGAGTATTTTCTGTAAAGAACAATGCAGGGGGCCTGGAATCCAGTCAGTTCAAGTCTATTTGGGAACAGGTCCGTTCTCGCCGGACTTTCAATGGTAGATCGGGAGGCTTCAATGGGGGTTTTAGAGGGAGAAAAACCAGCCCTTTAAGGCCACAGTTCTCAAATCTGGGTGTTTAAGGTTATGCTGCTAAATCTGTATTTAGATACGTAATTAAAGTGCCCTGATGTTCAAAAGAGCTGAGTAGCTGCAGCTCCCATTAACTTCAGAGGCATGCGTTCATGCTTTGCCTCTCTGAAAATCAGGCCACTTTTGGTGAAATATCTAAATATGGGTTGAGGAGCCAGAGTTCAGACATCTAGCCTTGAAAGTGTTGGCTGAAATTGGCATCTGTCACCACCATACAGAAAACAATTTCTTCACAATTCTTGATCAGATGATGCATTGTTTCCCTTTTCATAATGACAGGTTAACCAAAGGCATGACAAACTGTTTGTTACAAGGAACCATTTTTTCATTATGGGTTCTCATTCTGGAACGCTGTGTATGGAGCTTCCCTTGGAGGATACGCACAAACGCTGAACTTTTGGAGCAATGAGCAAGGGCCTATGTAGATCCCAACATCTGGGTTGGGAGTTTATAAGGACTCACAACCCCACACCTGCTAAGGCAGAGAGACCAGTACTCTCTTTATGTCCCCTCTTTACTCCTGCCTTTGTTGGCTGGTCTTCATTTTGTTGAGTAACTTTAGGTTCTACCTTGTGGCACAGGCTGACATAGACCAGTTCTATGGGCCATGTCACAGGTGCTGATGGAATCGCTAGAATATAATCTGGTGGAATATACTCCTCTTTTCCTTTCCCCCCCAATTCTGGTTCTCAGTTTAGTTGCTTGAGATTTGTTCAGTTTACTGTGCAGAAGAAAAGTCCTAGGTGTCTTCTCCGATGTAGCTGATTTATCAAACTGCTTCTTGATGATTGAGTCCTACTCCTTGAGTTCTTATGTCCACAGTCATATAAAAGAAAACCAAACCCACAATATGGAGGGTGTAAAAGACATTTGTTATTGTATGACTTTAAGAACTTCCTTTAAAATTCCACCTCACCTCCATACCACAATGATACAGAGAAGCGAGATGTAGTTCGAACATTTGAGTAATAAAAATAACCAGGGGGCTGAAGGGATTGACTTACAGGGAAAGCTTAGCTGTTATATGTGTATTAACAAAGAGGCTAGACGCTTGAATGATGCTTAATGGCTAACAAATATATGAATCACTATGGCGGGATAGGAATTATTTAGGTTGGTAGAAAGAGATATTACTAGGACAACTGGGTTAAAACTAAGAGAGGAAACCTTTTCTGTTGTTCATCCTAAATTAGACTGCATCACAGACTCCCACGGGCATGTTGGAAACCCCATTGCTTAAGACGCTGAAAACTCTAGACTGGACAAAGTACGTGCATACACAGAGAACAATCCAGCACTGGCCCATGGGAGATGGATGACCTAATGTCTTTTCCGTTTCTAGCTTCTGAGAGTCTATGATTAAAGAAGTTTACATGATGAAAGTGTGTTTTCAGTTACACTCCTGCTCTCATTCTTGTATGGGATAAAGGTGGGGCAGAAAGCTTCATGTACTTGAGGCACAATTATAGCATGACTCGTAGAAATTTAAATAGGCATTTAAATAGTGGTCTCTTCTATATGCCGTGGCTTTTTAAATGGTTTACTTTTTGTCATCAGACCAGAGAACTTTGCTCATCTTACGCTGAAGCCATAAGTAAATAGCTGAAATTAGTCCTGGTTTGGCAAACCAAGGAGCACTGTTCTATGAAAATTAAAATGTTTATTACAGCTGTTGTGTAATGCATTAGGGGTCATTGTAAGCCTTCCGTTTTGACTTGAATCAGCTGAGGCAAGGCTTTAGCTAAAAAATAAACATGAAAAATGTAAAGACCAGCACTGGGTTGACATATAAAGATGATACTTCTGATGTTTGTTTACCTGTGGGAGTGGATTCTTGGGAGCTTGTGCCACGGTGGATTGGGGTAATGTAGTCTTTCTTTTTACTCCCATATAAGTAGTTCATTTTGCAGTGTTCATTTAAGTGTACAAAGAAAAAGTTATAGAGTTACTTTTGCAAGTGTGTCTCTTTTCCAAAGTATTCTAAGGTGCCGTCAGAGGCTCATTTGAGATGCTTCTGGTGCTTGCTTCTCCTGTGAAAATATTCCTTTTTAGATCCTGTCTTGTAAACAGTTGTTCCAGATTTTTAACTGAAATCTACTCATACTTAGAGTGATAAATGAAGTAGCGCACTGCAACTGACACAACGATATCTTTGGGAGTCGGGTGGTGAAGTACTAAAGAGGTTCAGACAATTACCATTGTCTGAAATTCCTTTTTTGAAAGAGAGTACTTTATCTATATCCGTTTGAGCGATGAATGTCTCTAGGAATGGGTCCTGTGCTTATTGGTATTTTATAAGAAACCTACATAGGCACTGTATTCTAGTTAGGTTGACTTGTGACTGAAAAATGAGATTAATTTTGGTGGTTGCCATAACAATTAGACTGTTGTGTGAAAAAATGTTTGTAGCTTTCACTGGAGTGAGTTGACAACACTGAGATACCTCATCCCAAATTAGAATGACTGTTTCCAGACCTGAAGAATGATGTCTGCTTAACTTTTTCCAAGACACAGCTTGGCAGGGTCCTACAGATGACTCTGAAGATCTGCAAGATTTTTAAAATGTCTTTACCGTTAATTTTAAAATGTCAGCACTGAGTTCAAGTTAATAGGGATAAACCAGGATGCTGAAGTGAATTCCACCAGCACCAACCTATTGTATGTATTCACAAAGTGAAGAGAGCAAGACAATCTAAAGAGGAAGAATGTAAATGTGATGCAAGAGTCTAGACATGCAGTCACTCTATTGTAAATGTCTTAGTGTTGACATATTAAAGTTTAAACAAGGCCTACAAAATCTGAACTTTAATAAACAAAATGATGGTCAATTACCTTCTCACCTCTAACAGCCAACTGCATTGACACAAGTTGCTTTGAGCAGGGGGTTGGACTAGATGACCTCCTGAGGTCCCTTCCAACGCTGATATTCTATGATTCTATGAAGTCTTGTCTTTTCTGAAATCCATAGTGCTTCTGCAGAAGTTTCACACAGGTGCTTCAAGACCTGTTGAAGAAAGGAGGTTAGTATGATTGTGTGACCTGTAGACACAAAGCATAGGCGCTCCCTAGATTTGTTAGCCTCCGGTATGCCTTTGGATATAGCCACGTACTAACTGAGTCTGAATCTTTACTCTTTGAACAGTGTGTGTATTTGAAACCTGTGGTTATGAATTCCATCTGTCTTTCTGATGGATAGGCATATACTGAAGCTCCTAATAAATTCCTTGTTTCATTTTACAACCAGTTGGGGGAGGGAATTATTTTTCCTAAAACAGGCAGCAAGTATTATTGAAGGCTGAGTAATAGATTTTATATCAAGAATACTCGCTTTGGGGCAAAGCCCAGGGAATCATCAAGTAACTTAAATGACTTGCCTGGAGGGACCTGAATTCCAGCATATGGTCCAGAAGGGGCTTAATATCTGAGGGATTGTATCAGGCTGCTCCATTGCTTCCTTCAACTACTATCTGCCATATGTAATAATGGTGTGGAAGCTGCTAAGCCAGTGGCAAACTGCAGCCATTGGGAGCTGCAAGTGGCCGTCTCGCAGCCCACCAGGGGCTTACCCTGAAGAAGCCGCAAACCAAGTTTGGGAACCACTGTGCTAAGCTGACTATGTTGGTTTGTTCTGTCAGTTTTTTGCTAATTGCAGCTCCACTCTCTCCATTGTCTGTCTCCAGTAGTTACTAGGATAACAAAGTCCCAATTTCCTTTTCGTTTCTAAGACTTCTGTAAATTGTTAGCTCTTCTGCTTAGGAATAGAACTTCTTGGTTCCTTTAGGGCTTTCTAATGCTCTCCCAGGTACATGCAGTTCTCTAAATCGTAACCTAGCAATGGCCATTTCTCGGCCTTAATTTATTAAAGAAATGACAGAGGCTCACTGCCTCCACCTGGCTGGCTTATCCAACCACACTATAGATCGAGGAAACAGTTCCTTTGTTTGTAGAAGGGCTTGCCTGGCAGCACTTTAACATTTAATTCAACTGATATTTATAGCATGTACAAACTGTCACTTCTCTCCTTCAGGAGCATCAAGTTACTCGTACTGAAAATCTCATTGGGAACACCCAAACTTTGCCCAACCATGGTCCCCATTAGCAGTTTGCCAGGAGCCACACCTTTAATACCTGTGGAGGCCATAGGTTACAACATGCAATGCTTCCTTTTGATCTCAGCATTCTTCCACTGGAATGAAGATGGAGCATTGACTCCTAGGACTGGTAGTCGCCATGGTTCACAGATGTTTCTATTTAATGGTTAATAACTTTAACAGATCTGTTGAACTCTGAATGTTTTAGCTGAGCGAAAAGCTAATTTGATTATGATGTATTGTACCTGATCTTTCAGCCTCAAATATACAATAAAAAGAATGATTTCTCCTCTGAAACTTGCAGACCTTGTTGTATGAATACACTTGTTTGCTTAAAAAAAACCACCCCAGAACAAAAACTGTTTTTGTTCTATGGAGTTTGAATGTTTTAATTACCTTGATAGCACCGACTGACCAATAATGTGCTAATCTTACCTCCAGTACTTCATTAGCCTGTTTTTCTAGCTCCTATTAAAAGAAAAATGTTAAAAGTAAAATGACTGACTGCTCTGCTTTAATTAGTCTGCTTTAATTAGTCTTTTTGAACTGTGCAGTCTGAAACTGCACTTAATTAGCTTTTCCATAAAGTGGGATTGATTATACCAGAGTCTCTGTGTGCACATCTGCATTATTATCTTATAAACTTAAGCTCTGTATTCTGGCAGGTTTTCTCCTGGAGTTTGATTCTGAATATTGTAGAAGGAACTAGTTTGCAAACCTCTCCTGTGGCATTGCTGTCTTCCACTTTGGCTGGGAGTGGTGGTTAGTCAGCCTCCCTCTAGTACTATAGGAACTCGCATGGGCACTCATCATATGCAAGAAGAGCTGTGTGGTGATGACAGGCTCAGTGCATGTTCACCTTCTGACCTTTCATTAAGAATTTCATAAGAGACTCAGTGGGATCTGTGGCACCAGCCTTACCAAATTGTCACAGGAATTTTCTGGTCCAGACGCATCATACACTCGTCTCATCTCTCCACGAGGAAGGTGGAAGAAAGAGATTTTATTCTTCCATCAACAAAAGCTAGATGCCAGAGTGAGTATGCTTCTACAAGGCTGTGTTCAACATATGTTTTGGATGAAGGAGCTCCTGTATAGAGTAATTTTCCACGCTGAGATGTTGGTCTTCAGTGAGTGCAGCAAAATTGGGGGTTCTTTAAAGGCACACCCATTTATCTCTAGTCCTTTTCAGCATGAAGACCAGAAAAGCTCTCAACTCCATGCATGTCTATATCTCCTAAACCAGTTTCCTTTAGCTAACCAAGTGGTGTGTATGTTGGAACGAACACTTCTGGAACATCTTGTTACTTTTATAAAGTATGTTTTGACGTTTTAAAATGAATAAAACAGATTTTTATTAGGTGTAATGACAAGAAGAGATTGTTCCTTTGGGATTTTTTACGGAGGGATGGCCAAATTTTGCAGCCCACAGGACCGCTTTGGCAGCCTGCCAGGAGCTGGAGGGCAGCACCCAATTTGTATTAGTTAGTGATAAACGTTATTGCATGTGCATGTAGCCATAATATTTGCTTGCACTTAAACAGGCTCTTCCTTAACAGGTGCATGGAAATTGCTGCTGCTCTGAGTTTGGTTAATAAAAACCTACCATAGGTTGGTTTTGCCATCACTCACTGGTTACAGGGAGCTCATGGTCTGACCCTTTTGGGAGCTATTGTACCATGGCCTATGGAGGAGGTATCATTACAGGTGGGCTCTGGCAGGGGCACATGGAGGAGTCTGAGTGGCTTTTCTCGTCAATCCAAGAGGAGCAATGAGCAATTTCTTATCTCCACTTGGCAGTGGTTTATGTCAGGTGTTGCAGGGGTCCAGTCTGTCACCCTTCACTTTCAGCGTATGTAGGGCCATAAGAGTAAGATTATTTGGTTTGCAGTGCTATTGGTATGCTGGTGACACTGTACCTTGTCTGTTTCAGCAGATCCAGATGGTGTCTTTTTCAGTGTCTTGAAGTGACTGAGACTTCTGGGTAAGAGAGAGCTAGCTGAAGCACAGTATAGAGTAGAGGTGGTGTTAGCTGGTTGAAGGAATCGGAGGAGATAGTAGAGATTATATCTGTCCTTTGATTGAAGCCCCATCCCTCCAGTCAGTGTATAGGTCAATGGACGATAGAGGGACTGTAAATGCTGTAATTGGGCCTCTGTTTTTTTGCAGTACTGGCTCCTGCAGCTGCCTGTAATAATGATAAAAATCAAAACCAGAAGTTTTATTTATTACGTGAATAATGCAGTCACTGTTATGCAGAATTCAGTTTAAAGACTCTTTCTATGCCTCCTATCCTGCTACAGAAGCATCACTTTGTGATAAAATGTGAGCACTCCCATACCACAAAGTCAGAGGTGCTTGCTTCAGAATGTAGGTCCAGTATATCATATGCTTGCCTCTTGGCTACTTGGATCCATGACTTTGTCCACCTAGCCCTTATTCTGTGGAACTTCTTGCATCATATTGCTTGTTCAGAGACTTTCTCTGACCCCCATAGTCTTTGCGCAGGGCAAAACTCTCATTGAAAGGCTCCAGGTTCGGATCCCTTAAGTAGTTAACCGCCCCCATCCCATTTTGAACATGTTGTTAAAAAAATCCTAACTGTACCGCACATGGCTGCTTGTAAGGGGTGCCTTCATTTTGACCTATATAAGGATAAATACCTCACTCTGGGAGCCTTGTATGAGGCTAGCTTTTGCAAGGAAGCAGGTTGCTCAGCAGTAGCGAATGCTTATCCTGGATGCTGGTGATATAGCATATGAAATGCATCTGTGGTAGCACTACAGAGGCTGGAAGTATATACAACAATCCCTGCTGCTTTGTGTTCTCATGAACTCGGGCCCCACCCTTGACCTCTACAATAGATTTAATTGGCCAAGTGTCTGAAAGCAAGGCAGCTCCATTAGTTGCTACATTGTATAAATGTATTCAGAGTTTGGCAGTGGCATATTTATGTTCCCTTCTTTCCAATGCAGACTGCAAATGTGCACTTTGTTGAAACCAGTCTATTAATTTTTAAACTGCCTAGAGCTACAAATCGCTATGGGTGGCGCACATTTGTGGTTGCAGCCCAAAACAGCTGGAATAAGCTATCTATTCCATTGCAATAAGAAGAAACGTACTTGGATTTAAGAAGCTCTTAATCCCGTCCTTTCAACCTTGTCAGTGTAAAGTGGGCAGTTGGTTTCAGGTCAGTGTTGTCTGGTATCTTAGATTAAATGCCCTGAAAAAGTAAGACTATATATGATAGCTGTCTCTCTGGGATACTTACAGTAAGTACCTGCTTACCTATGGCCCCGTGCCTTACCAGGCAGGCAAGCACGTGGCCTATTAGTATACGTGGAGGGTTTGCTTGCACTGTACATACGTGATTCTTCGAAGAATGGTAAATAGGGACATGTAAGAACTGTTCCTTGGAATGAGATCACTTGAAATTCCATTCATTGATGGATTTTTAATGTAAGGAGTATGTATTTATGAAAGCAAGATGGTTTGTAGGTCATTACATTGGTTGATTTATGGTGCTGGATAGCTGGACTGTAAGCAGATCAAAATCAGTGCAGTTTAGAAGATCTTGCATCTTCCAGTATCACTAGTTATTTCCAGTTTGTTTGGATATATATATAATAAAGGATCAAAAGTGAACATTTATCTGAGGATTAGGCAGGTTTGCTGTAGGATGAGAAAACTAATGTATTGGGGGAGATTTTCAAAGGCTAATAGAAGTTAGGCGCATTAGAAATTTCCTTAGTATGTTTGGCAGAATTGCACAAATTTATGCTAATATCAGACAAATAGCAATAGATACTACCAATAACATCTAAGAACTACAGTAATGAGTGTGCTAGAAATACACAGAGCTGTGTGTGTGCACATGCGTAGATTTTGAAGCTTCTAAATTCACATGACACTTGTACTGTTTAATCTCTGTATATGTTTGGCAATATTCCTTTAGATGTAAATGTAATCCATCCCTTCCTCCCTTAACTAACCCACACACTTCTTGCAATTTAATAAACCATGTGCTTCTCAGCTGTGCATCTCCTACTGGGAGTAGCATCAGTGAACTGAGACTTACTGATTTGAAGAGAGAAACTGGCCAAAAAGGAGATAGCTACGAGAATCAGTCTCTGTCCCTCAGCAGCCTCACTTTCTCAGCGTGGGGTTTGTGGGGTTTGCGCTCATTCTTAAGATTATACTGGGAAGAAAAATATGCTATAGCACCCACCCCACCGCACGCCCCAGAACGGTCTGCAGTTGGATCTGCGCCCCAGTCCATGTGCATTACAGGAAGTTTGCCGTAGTTCGTTCAGCCCCTACTGAAGGGGGCCCTTGACGTAGGAATTTAAAATGATTCATTTGTTGGGCATTCAAGCCCTAGGCTTCAGCTTACAGCTCGCTAGTGTACTCTGCCAAACTGCTCTTTAATATGTAATGGTTCTTGAAGTCAGACGCTGTGTTCTGTCTTATCTCTCTTGGAACAAACCTGCTGCCTACCTAGATTTATTTCCCATTTCTGGTATTTTTATAATTCCACTACTATTGATATATGACTCTGTCTATCGACAGAAGGTATTATACAGATTCTGTGTAGTAGTTGTAAGTTCTTTGAGACAGGGACTGCACCTTCTAATGTGTCTGTATGACACCTACCTCAGTGGGTCTCCAGTCTTAACTGAGGCCTCTGAGTGCTAAAAAATTGGTTAGCTAATTCTAGTTAGCTGACCTAGCATCCACTTCCTTCTCTAACTTTCTCTGAGGTTCACGCTGATTCAAATCTTTTTCAAAGCCCGTTTTTCCTAGAGATGCACACTAGTCTCGCTATAGCATGTATGACTGCATAAACCACTTTACAGTACAGTGTCTGTTCACTTGACTAAGGACTGAACTGAGACCAAACAAACAGTGTCACTTGATTTCACTCTGTGATCTTTCAGCTTGGGTCTTAAACATTTTGCAGACTCCATTTTGCTCTAACTTTGTCCATGGCATTAGAGAGGCTGTGGCATCTGGCTTTATTCAGGACTTAACAACAGAGATGAAGGTTATTCATGTTCAATTTAGTTTTACTAGCTGGTGACAATCTCCTTTTACTCAACTCGGGTGCAGTACTTAAAGAACTACAGGTTCCCAGCATGCTGAGAATTCAGAGCACTTACATATGCTGTGTTTGGAATATATCTGCAGATTTGTATTTTCTACAGGCAACATACAGCTTTGCCAGTGGGCTCCTGAAAGCTCCAGGATTTTATGTGGAGACTAGTCTGTTTCCATCAACCTTTCATAATTCCATTATGGCCATCGAGTCTTTCATTTTTATTCCCACTTGCTCTGTACTTTCTGTTAACAAACAGCTAGGGAAAACCTTCAAAATTCTACTAGCCCCAGGAGAATTAAATACCATTCTTTTTTATTATTATTCACGAGAAGTAGAGTACATGAGCAGATTTGTGTCAGGGCTAGTCAATTTTGAAAGGCTGGATATGTTCAAGTGCTGCAAGCTCCTCCCTTCACGTACCCTCACTCTCTTCCGTCCCTGCCAGATGCTTGGAACGTCTCCCGCTCCATTGTACTCCCTGTCTTCAGATGACTTACTCCAGTATCAAGTCACGATGCCAAAGTTCGCTGTTTGTAAACACTGTTTAAAAAAAAGTAATGTATAAAATTGTCATAGTTTTGTGTCCTGCTTTGTCGAAAAGGAGTTGGGGCAGGAAGGACTTTTCACCGCAGTGGAAGCCAGCAGAACTTTGCGGGATGGATTGTGTACTTTTGTGGAAGAAAATTGATAATTAGATGGGAAAGCTGTAAAACAAACAGTTCCAAGGGGGGGAAAATGTCACACAAGTCAGCATCCTCTAATTGTTCCATTATTCCAAATGCCTTTTTCATGTCGGAAGGTTGCTTCTGAGGGATGGTGGATTTCTGAAGGTGGAGAAACAATTAGATTGGAAGATGCGATATGTTTCAATGGCCTTGCTCCTGAAAACGTCACTGTTGGCTGGGCTTTTCTGGTGGGCTGCGTGTCTCGTGCAAAACAAAAAAAGATGTTAAGTTCCCTTTTTTCGTTGATAGGAAAGAATGCATCTTCACCATTGATCCATCAACTGCCAGGGACCTTGATGATGCCTTGTCCTGCAAACAACTTCCTGATGGTATGACATGTATCTTACAAAATACTCTCCCAGTGTTTATTTTTAGCATTTGGCACACACATTCATGTTTAATTTTCCATGCAGATCTGTTCTTCTTAAATGTGAGTAGAGTATTAAAGAAGTTTTATTTTCTTCTTTTAATTGCCCTCAAAGCAGAACTCTTTAAACTGTATTCTTAACTCTTGGCATGGGTATATACGGAACCAACATGACTGTCATAATAAGAGATGTAACTTCATCTGAGTTGTATCTGTCTTCGGTCGTCGTGGGAGTTATATCTGCCTGCCTCATTTGGGTTTTAAGTTTTAGTAGAACTGCATGATCTGGGATACGCTGTACCTGGATAAAAGAACATGATACCTTTTTCAAGGTCCTTGTTGGCTGAAATTCCCTCTTGGTATTTAGTGCGGGAAAACTTGTAATACTTATATGAGCAGTTTGTACCTCTTGAACTTGCATTTCACTTTTGCCTTTTAAGTTTTGTGTTTTGCCTAGTCTCGACTTGAAACTATTATACGGTAGAACCTCAGAGTTGCGAGCACCAGAGTTACTAAGTGACCAGTCAACCACACACTTCATTTGGAACCGGAAGTAAACAATCAGGCAGCAGCAGAGATGGAAAAAAAAGAGAAAAGGAAATACAGTACAGTACTGTGTTAAATGTAAACTACTAAAAAAATAAAGGGAAAGCAGCATTTTTCTTCTGCATAGTAAAGTTTTGAAAGCTGTATTAAGTCAATGTTCAGTTGTAAACTTTTGAAAGAACAACCATCATGTCTTGTTCAGAGTTCCACACGTTTCAGAGTTACGTACAACCTCCATTCCCGAGGTGTTCGTAACTCTGAGGTTCTCCTGTACAGTAAACCTGCAGGACAAAACGTTCCATTTGCCAAATCCTGCGGATTTGAATTTTAGAGCTTTCCATTTGAATACCTGCACTGCCAGACAAGTAGTGGGTGGACTTGAGAGAGCTCTGTTTAATTCAGAAAAGCTTCCGTAGTGCATTTGATTTAGAAATATGGCATGATGATCACATTCATACTAATGCAGATAATAAAGTCTCTATATTGTTTCTTTGAGATCATCTGATGTGATCATCCTGTGATGATTCACAGTAACGAAGGTTAGAGACATGATTCCAAAAAAGGTTGTTGGCAGGTGTGTCTCCCACAAAGGTTTTTTGTTTGCTTTTGAGTAACACAGCCAATAAATTCTCCTGTCATTCAGACCCAGGTACAGTATATTATAACAGGGCAATAAAACAGAGATACATGATCACAGATGAAAGGAAATGTGAGGCCAGTAAAATTATTTTTAATTATATTGTATGCTAGCAGTTCTGAAGCAAAGTTAAATAACAATATTGTCTTACTACCAGTCTGCACAAAACACAAGCAGATTTTTTTAAAGAGTCTTCAAAAAGTCCAGACTCTCTTCTGTTAACGCTATTGCTTCATTGTCTTTTGAACCATCTGTACATTTATAGTGAAACTGCAAATTTCAGTCCATTCAGAACTAAAATGTGAAACTCTGAGCACTTTTGTATTGAGGCTGTATTGATCAGATTTGTAAGGATTTTAAAAGCAACTGCTCCATTGAGCCATTCAATGTAATAGCTCCTGGTTTACATGTTTGCATATTTCCCTCATCCATAAGATGTTCAGGAGAGGCATTTAAAGGGAATATCTACCTAGACTGGAATTTCTTCTTCTCAGGGAAAGTCCGCAGATCCATTCCAATGGGTCTTGTACCTGCTTGCAGCTCGGTACATGACCCATCAGTCACGTCAGGCTGGGAGTGGCCCTACTATTGAGGATGGATAAGGACTTGATTAAAGGGGATACTACAGTGGTTCAGACTTAGGACGGTTACTAGTGGAGTTCCTCAAGGATCGGTCTTGGAACCAGTCTTATTTAGATAGCTCTGCTTCCAGTGCAGCATGTCTGGTCTGGGCAGGCACAACAGCTGGCTACGCAGGAAACGGATGGGACCAGGAGAGTGGTGTTTACAGCCCAAGGTCTGTGAGTAGAGTAGGGGGGTGGGTCCCCTATCCATCAGTGGACCTATTTGCATCCAGGATCCAGTGAAATTACTGATGTCTTATTCCAGATGAAGAGAACAGTAGGCCACAGCTTCAGTCATGCTCTGTCTTCCATGGCCAAAAGCATGATTGTTTCTTTCGGTTCACAATGTTCTCCAGTACAATCACATTTTTAAAAAGTCAGAATCGAGGCAAGTGGCCTCACATTGTCCAAGGTGGTCCCAGTTCTTGTAGCCAATATAGGTGGCCACCACTGCTCAGTGCAGTGCCCAGAGAAATTAAATTTAGCTACATGATATTTAAGAGGGACCTATTAAATTAGGGGATTTAGATGTGTTTTTAACACATCTGTATTCCACAGGTGGCATCCTCAAGGGGCCGGGCTATAGGTAAGGCCTAGTGCTAAATCATGATCATGGGTATTTGCAGTCAAGGCAAAGGCAAACAACATATATATACTTGTATATATGCTTATTGTTATTGAAGGTCTTACAGTAAAGTCTTAATATGAGCCTAAATCAGACTCTAAAATCCAAGTGGTAGCTATTTCCAGCTCACCAGAGACACCAAGCAGGAGCCAGATTATCCTCTAATCAAGACATAAGCTTTCTAAGAGCTGCCTCGCTTTTCAACTGTACGTCAATGAGAGCTCCACTTTGGGAGCTAACTCTTGTACAGCGTGCTCAGACGAAGCACCCCTTTGATTCCTTGTCAGGAGTGCCCTGAGAATTTCTCTCTTTAAGGGATCTCATCCTGGTTGCAATTACTTGAGCAAGTGTCTTTTTCAGCTGTGCAAGTCTTATCCGGGAGCAGCAGAACTGTCTCTCACATGAGGGCAAAGTTTTGCTAAGAGTTAACGCCGCTTTTGTTCCAAAAATAAACCTGATTATAAGAAATTTTTTTTTCATCTTTTTTTGTCCATATGTGAAAAATTTTAAAAACACATCTGGCATATTCTTGCTGTCAGGAGAGCTCTAAAAATCACTATTGAATGCAGAACCCAATTCAGAAAATCTCTCTGGTGGTCTGTATCACCCATCATAAATAATAATTAAAAAAAAAAAAAAACACTTGCCAAGGCTTTGGTTATTGGATGGCTAAATTGATGCTTTCTAAGGCTAGAAGCCCTCTCTCCCCTTGAACATTTGGGTTAATTTATTCAGAGCCATGAAAGCTTCCCAGCCTGAAGGATCTTATGCAACATACAAAGGGAGACATAGGGTTGTAAGTTTCACAACTGAAACCTGCAGACTTGATTAGTTCCTGTCAGTGGAGGGAGACTTCTGTGTACTATGCTCACTCAGTAATTAATATATATGATTCATCTATTTCTGCGGGAGAGCCCACAGATCCATTACAATGAGAGATGCCCTCAGGGGAGGAGACAAAGAATGAATGAGGAGATTTTTGTAAATACATATTTACTGCAGAATCTCATGGCAAAATTAGGCAACAGTTGGGCGCTTTTCTAGGATGTATGTCAGGAAATGCACTAGTTCAGTTCTGGGATCATCTTATGTTGGAAGCTGCCTTTGATTAACTGTCATGCTCCTCATTAATGATACCAAGAAACATAGAGGTAAACATACTGTTCACCTCGATATATGTCTATTTTTAAAACAATCTGCCCCAATAGTTCTAAAGTTGTTACACAAATCATTTTATTTCCATACTGTACTTCGTTTAGATGGTCGACAACACTTACAGAGTAGGAGACAAATCTGAATTGCAGTTAGAGCTCTGTGAATGATGTAGAAAATGTTCAGTGAATAACTGAGTTCTTAAACAAATTCATTTTCTTTGTATTTGTAGTCTCTTTGCTGGCTGCCAGTAATCTCATTCACTAGGCTATGTGCAGAAAGCATCAATGTGTATCAGAACAATTAAGTTCAAGCAAATATTGCAGAATGTTCATGGAAAGCAAACTTTGAACTTACAGTCATCAAAATTGTCACCAGAAAAGAGGACCTAAGAATGATTTTCATCCAGTCATGGAACAGAAGCATACCATGTGACTAATATGTCCAGTAAAACTGCTCAAATTTCAAATATTCGCCGTGCTGTTTGTGGGAATTATATGTAGACATTATCGGGCAGATTTCCATGAACATATCACAGTCAGGTCAGTTGTACATGTTTGTTGGCTACTTGCTAGTGGAAACAGTTGATATTTGACAAATTTAAAGGCAAACAATTTCCTCCTCCGAAATTCCATGGACTGTGGTAGGAAATAATTAGCGGAAGAGTATCAGTATATTTTAGGGTATGCTGCTAGTGGGTTGTCTATTCTCTATGTGCATTTTGTGACTCCAATTTTGAAGTGATGTTGTTGACCATGTTTGCAGAGCTACTGTGTAACATCCCTACTAAAACCCACTAAATCACATTACCTACGTCATTTCACATGGTGATTGAAAACCACCTCAGGTCCAGTGGAACTTCTTCCCCTCTCCTCAGCTCCATGTTGTTTTACAAAATGTAGTTGTTGTTATTACTGAGAGAAAAATTCCTTAACTTAAGGCTGAATCAGAGCAGAATGTATTAAACGTATTGTCACCGTGGTTTCCCCTTGGTCTTCTCCCCATGACATTGGTGGGCTGTATTTTGGAGCAGGGGGTCCCACATAGACACATTCACCAGATCTCCTGGGTTTTATCTTTGTAACCTTTCCAAGTTCTGTCCGTCCCTTTCCATCCTCTCTGTGAACCTCTTTCCCAGGTCTGTCATCTCATCCCTTGACTTCCTCCTTTTTCGCCTTCCTGACACCGAAGCCTCCCATCTAGTGCCTGCCAGACTCAGATGTGTAATTGCAGCCGTACTCACCCCTCCGTAACACCCCTTCCCTGGCTCCCAATGGCCTCTCCAATCAAGCTTGTGTCACTTGTACTTGCCGTCACTGCCCTCCATATCTTCTTAGTCTCCCTTCTCCTGTCTTCTTTTGCCTCCCTTCATGCAGCTTTTTTTGGATGATCCATTCCTCATCCCCACTTCTGTGATGTCTTTTATCTTGTCCTCTATTCCTGGACTGCCCTTCTTCCTTACGAACTGTAGTGACTTATGGGTTGAATAAATCATTTAAAACCCCTTGTAACCCTCAATACATGTTCACTAACATCTTAAGTGGCCAGACGTTCATCTTGTCTTTCAGTCCTTGTTGTTTGCCTGTAACCTGCACTGCAAACTCTTTGGGACAGGAGCTTAGTTTTCATTTTGTGAAGTGTCTTGGCACTTCTGTACTGCTTTATAAGACCTAAATAATAATACTCTGGTCTCCCTTTTATCCAGCTTTGTCTCTCCTAGCTACTTGGTAGCTTTCGCTTAAATCTTCCCTGAGCTGGCAATACAATAATAGATCTTTCAACTACTCCATTTGGATCCTACAGCACACCAAGCAGCAACCTTCTTGGAGTAATGTGCTTAGAATAAACACTAAAATCCTGAATGGTGTTGGAACAAAAGTTATATTCTTTAAGTGTGGCACTTTCTTCCTTCCTTTTGGGAAAGGTGTTTAAGAGAAACAGACACCTGATGTGGAATGGAGAGAAAATGATGGAAACCACACATCAGTACGTGAGTCTAATGCAAAACAGCCATACATTGCAACTTACGTAGGAAAAGGTTTTTGCAGGAGTCAAATTAAAAAAAAAAAAATCCCACTTCGACATGTAAGCAGTGGGATTCTGGGGAACAGGCAAGCAGTTTTTCCTTGGGTATCTGATGTGATTAGTTAACACAACTCAATGTTACCAGCTGATTAACCCAGTGGTTTCTTGTTTGGGAACTGAACTCTGTTATTTCACTGGGAAAGTGAAAGAGACATGTTATAATGATTAGAAACAGGTACATTTCCCTGGGTTTCCATTGAGTGCTTGTGGTTGCAATATGCCGTGTATATTCAGGTCTGTCTCAAATACAGATGTCTACTGTGTGTGTTCCCGTGTAATGCTAGATAGATTGCACTTCTCATAGAGTATTTTACATACTTGTTGTTTTAAATGAAAATGTCGGTTGTTCCTACATTAGCAGGCATCACCTCTAATTTTTCACGGCTAGAGTGGAATGGAATCATGGAGAGCTAGATTGTGTCACCCTTCAAATCACTGAGACTCCCCAGGGTGTAAGGTACTGTTTGGTAGGAATAAGGGTATTGCAACCTGGGCCCAAATAAATGGTGGTTCAAGAGAAAATATACGGTTCCCAATACAGTAGAACCTCAGCGTTATGAACATCTCAGGAATGGCGGTTGTACGTGAGGCTGAAACGTGTATAACTCTGAACAAAACGTTACGGTGGTTCTTTCAGAAGTTTACTACTGAACATTGACTTACTACAGCTTTGAAACTTCACTATGCAGAAGAAAAATTCTGCTTTCAACCATCTTAATTTAAATGAAACAGGCACAGAAAGAGTTTCCTTACCGTATCAAATCTTTTTAAACGTCCCCTTTATTTTTTTTTAGTAGTTTACGTTTAACACAATACAGTACTGTATTTGCTCCCCCGGTCTCTGCTGCTGCCTGATTGTGTACTTCCGGTTCCAAAGGAGGTGTGTGGTCGACCGGTCAGTTTGTAACTCTGGTGTTCGTAACTCTGAGGTTCTACTGTACCTGGATAGTTTTGGTAGAGAAGCACAGGATGGAAGCTAATAGAGAATGGAAACACGGCCTGTTTTGGGGTAGCAGTTCTTAGACTCTAACTATAATTTTGTTGCTTGCATTTAGTTAAAAGCAAGTTTTCATGAAGATTAAGGGAAAGCTTAAATTGTTGAACATGTGCACGATTCACTACAAGAAATCCTTCTATAGACTGCATGACAACGTTGCATGGTGCTTTGGCTGTTTTAAAAAAGACTCTGTTTCTATTCCAGAAGGCTTAAAATTCTAATATGGACAATGTGAATTAGAGAGCATGCATACAGTACTTGCACTTGGTTACGCAAGCAGCAGCATAGCCATTTAATAATGGTCATTTTGTTTGTTCTTGCCATGAGAATGAGCTCTCCAATCAAAGTTACAACCTGGATCTGGGTAAATAACTTAATAAATTCAGGACATGGGACAAGTCCCAAAGATTTAGGGGTACAGACTTTCATGTACCAGTGGATCTTCTTATCCATTTATGGGTATGGGGTAAAAAATAAGTTTCAATTAAATAATCAAGAAAACACCAAAAAGCAAGTGTTGAAGTCTGTGCAGTTCAGGAGTCTAGTAATTGGATAAAGGGCCTCAGAGTGCTTTTTGTATACTCCTTTTGGAGACATCCTACCTGGGATTTCCATTCTTTGCAAAGGGCCTTGAAGACCAGATGCCTGAAGTGTCCATGAAGAAAAACTTCAAATCATCGGCAGCGCACAGGAAAATCTAGTGGAAATGGGGCTTTGTCAGTGAACAGATCGGAGCATCAGTACCTATTGTCATAAACTGGTTTAGAAGCAACCGATGCCCTAGTGACCAAAGGGCTCCTGCAATGCTGTGCTTGCCTGTGTCAGGAATGTGACATGGTATCACAGGCAGCTGGTTCAAAATTCAGCAGCAAGACTTGTCACAGAAGCTGAAAGTTCACAGGACATCCCCAGTGCTTCAAAGGTGTACACTGCTTTCCTGTTAAAGAACTGCACTTCATGCATTCTCCGTACCCCAGGAATGACTGCTGCTCATCGAGAGCTTTCCATCTGCCTCTCAGAACTTGCCCTTCAGAGCTGGGAAATGTTGTGGAATTCGTTCTTAGCGGAGATTTTAAATGTCAAGTCTGCCCCTAGTATTTAAATCTAAACTTAAATGATTTGGCTTAAGATTTTTGGCAAATAAAACCAGGGCTTTCTAATGCATTGTTTGTAAAGTGCCAGGAGAAGCCTTGTTATGAAGGTATACTACAAACTTAGTTTTGCAGTATAAAAGGTGGCTTTTAAACCCTATTATGGAGTGGTTTTAGAACATTGGATGTTTAATTTATTAGCTGCTGTAGACAAAGACCGTATGTGGTTGTATGACAGACCTTCTTACAGCATTTAATTTACTAATAGATGGAGTTAGTCTCCTCCTCATAATTCTAAAACTATTTGAAGAACTGGTGATACATCCACGGAAATTCTGGAAAATGTTCCACTTAGAAGCACTTTAGCTCCAATCTCATATTTCTGCTTTTCGTCTTCACTTGTTCTTTATTGCTAAGGCTGCGTCATGAGAACATCTACTTCTGTTTTTATCCCCACCTGAAGCCAATTGTAATCCTGTTTGTAAAACTGCAGTCACTTCCACGGTGCTCAATTGATGTCAGAGGGCTAAATAACCTCAGGGTTAGCGTAGAAGGACTCTAAAATGTAAGTACTTTTGTCATGCAAGTGATCTTAGAGATAAATAGAAGAGAGGTCGGGCTTTGCTGCAGAAATCCATGCTGGATTTGTGTGACTACACATGCCTTTTGTTGCTATGGTGTTATAAACGCCTTTATACCAGTGCAACTGCATCCACACTAAGGAACTGTTCCTGTTTTAACTTAATCAGTTTCTAAACTGCTATAGTTAAAGCGATACACAAGCTGTGTATAAATCAACCATTAGTGACCAATGCTGTGGATGCACAAGGAGGAAGGGAATATAGTTCTCACTCTTCGAGCAATATTGAAGTAACCGGAATAAAAAGGGGTACGAAAAAAGCCTTTTAATCACTGAAGTGAGCATAGATGAGTGTGAATGAACACAGTACACCCAAGGACCAGCTCTGTTGAATTACGAGGGACTGTTTTCATGCAGGCATTTTTCAGAGTAAACCAGCCCTGTAAGAGCAAAGCAAGCAGGAGTTATTCACAGATTGGTGTTCGGTGCCCTCACTAATCACACTGGTGATATTAAAAAAAATGTTAATTTATAGCTTATTTTTCTCCCTTTCTGTGCAATCCTCTTGGAACTTCCTGGTTCTCAGAAGAGATTCTTGAATGCATTGTTCCATGCATTGCTCATGTCATTGGCTGTCCTGATACATTCTCACATATTTTCAGAAAAACAGGAAGTATAAAGACTTTCAAAGTGGGAGAAAACAACATTTTAAGATTACACATCTTTCTTTGCTGGTTCCCTACCCATCCTTTGTTTGTCTTATCTATTTAGTTTTGTAAGCTCTTTGGGGCAGAGACTACCTGCTTGTTGCTAGCTCATAATTGTATTGTGCGTCTGGCAATATTTGTTCAAAGCCCCAGCTCCTGGATTTGTGTGACTAAGTGAGAATCTCAGTTTTTAGTTTTTTTAAATAAGTTTCTAGCCCTCATAGATGCAAAAAAAAAAAGGTTGAAAACATGAACCCTGAAGGCTATGATGCCAGAAAACAAAACTAACGTAAAATTATTTGTAAAAACCTTTTATTTTTAAGCAAATCTCATGATTTTGAAGGCTTGATTAATGAATTTTGAACGCTTGAGGTTGGAAATATTGCTCTCTCTCACTATGGGTATGTACAGTGCCTAGCAGATTTGGGACCCAGTCTCAGCTGAGGCCTCTTGATGTTACCGTAATACAATAATGAATAATTAATCATCTTGTAGAATTGTGGAGAGAAGCTCACGTGCCTTGAAAACTTCAGCAAGGCTATTACTGAAAGGAGAGGTCTCTTTATGGGATGGAAGCAGGAGAGTTGTACCTATCGTGGCAGGTGCTGGGGAGCCTTTCTAACTCTGATCTACGTTCGAGAGGTTTGGAATGGAACCTCCCCTGAAGCTGACACCTGCTGAGAAGCTTGTTGGCACATGGCACCACATCTGTATCTTTGCCATGTAGTGTTGTACACTATGCATGCGTAGTCAGTTCTTGTCTCTTTTCAGAGAAACTCCCTACCCCTCAGCTCTGCGGTTTCCAGAAATGAAGATATAGGAGATCTTTTTAGAAAGTAACTTTCAAGACGATGATTGTGTGAAAATGCTAACTTAGCTCCACACTTACTCATCCACTAACCCAAGACATGGGATTGTTTTTATTGCCAAAAGTTTTTCTTCAAGTTTTATGTCAAAGGAGCTGATAACAGGAGGGTTTAGTGAGAGAGGAAAAATATTAATGACTGAAAATATGTGTAGCTGTACTTCAGAAGGCTGGACCAGCATCATGTACCATTAAAAGGTTTAGAGTTTCTTGGTAAACAAGGCAATAGGTTCATGCCAAGTTGCAATGTGGTTTCAGAAACCAAAATGGCCACAGGGCATGCAAGTAAGGTTTAAGCATTTTCCTCTCATTATTTTAAAATAAATGAAATAAAACACATCTTTTGTTTGAACAATAGCTTTGCATTCTGGGGTAGAAAAGTGACCTCAGCTGACAAATAAAAGCTATTCCTTTTGTCTTTGAGCTTGAAAGCAGTCTAAATAAAAAGAACAGGAGTACTTGTGGCACCTTAGAGACTAACAAATTTATTAGAGCATAAGCTTTCATGGGCCACAGCCCACTTCATCGGATGCATAGAATGGAACATATAGTAAGAAGAGATATATATACACCTACAGAGAAGGTGGAAGTTGCCATGCAAACTGTAAGAGGCTAATTAATTAAGATGAGCTATTATCAGCAGGAGAAAAAAACTTTTGTAGTGATAATCAAGATGGCCCATTTAGACAGTTGACAAGAAGGTGTGAGGATACTTAACATAGGGAAATAGATTCAATACGTGTAATGACCCAGCCACTCCCAGTCTCTATTCAAACCCAAGTTAATGGTATCTAGTTTGCATATTAATTCAAACTCAGCAGTTTCTTGTTGGAGTCTGTTTTTGAAGCTTTTCTGTTGCAAAATTGCCACCCTTAAATCTTTTACTGAGTGGCCAGAGAGGTTGAAATGTTCTCCTACTGGTTTTTGTACGTTATGATTCCTGATGTCAGATTTTTGTCCATTTATTCTTTTGCGTAAAGACTGTCCGGTATGGCCAATGTACATGGCAGAGGGGCATTGCTGGCACAGGATGGCAGATATCACATTGGTAGATGTGCAGGTGAACAAGCCCCTGATGGAGTGGCTAATGTGATTAGGTCCTATGGATATATATGTGGACAGAGTTGGCATCGGGCTTTGTTGCAAGGATAGGTTCCTAGGTTAGTGGTTGTGGTGTGTGGTTGCTGGAGAGTATTTGCTTCAGGTTGGGGGGCTGTCTGTAAGTGAGGACTGGTCTGTCTCCCAAGAGCTGTGAGAGTGAGGGATCATTTTTCAGGATAGGTTGTAAATCTTTGATGATGCACTGGAGAAGTTTTAGTTGGGGGCTGAAGGTGACAGCTAGTGGTGTTCTGTTATTTTCTTTGTTGGGCCTGTCCTGTAGTAAGTGACTTCTGGGTACTCTTCTGTCTCTGTCAGTCTTGATAGAGATCTTGTAGGTGTTTGTCTCTGTCTGAGGGATTGGAGCAAATGCGGTAGTACAGCTTGGCTGTAGACAATGGATCGTGTGGTGTGTCCTGGATGGAAGCTGGAGGCATGTAGGTAAGTATATCGGTCAGTACATTTCCGGTATAGGGTGATGTTTATGTGACCATCGCTTATTAGCACCGTAGTGTCCAGGAATTAGATCTCTTGTGTGGACTGGTCCAGGCTGAGGTTGATGGTGGGATGGAAATTGTTGAAATCATGGTGGAATTCCTCAAGGGCTTCTTTTCCATGGGTCCAGATGATGAAGATGTCATCAATGTAGCGCAAGTAGAATAGGGGCTTTAGGGGACGAGAGCTACGGAAGCATTGTAGCCCGCAAAAGCTTATGCTCTAATAAATTTGTTAGTCTCTAAGGTGCCACAAGTACCTTTTTGCGGATACAGACTTAACACGGCTGCTACTCTGAAACCAGCCTAAATAACTTATTCTGTGGTGGGCAGTTTTTTACAACTGCTTTTCTTCCACCATATCTTCCAAGCCAGGCACTTGAGTGTGTATGAAACTTGGAGGTACCAGTGTAATCCTTGTTTGCTCTTCTTTGGTGACCATATGCTACCGTGATGGTCTTGCTGCTGCCTAAAGTAAGTAAATATGTCACCAGTCCTAACGCATCTTGTTGCATCCATTGTGTGAGAATTCCCTGAGGCAGGTACTTCATGGTAATAGTGTATGTTAAAGCACCATGAATGCCACCGGTGCTAGAGAAGTTTAGTAATAACGAGTTCCAATCATTTTCCCATGACTCAGTGCAATACTCAAGCAGCTTGCCCGAGCCACCCCCCATGCCACTGTGGTCACACTGCAATTCTTAGCGCGCTACCTTGAGCAGAGCTAGCATGTGTCTGTCTGCTCGCACTTGGATGCGTCCTCCCAGGGCTGCGTAGATGTACCTTAAGTGCTATCCACCTGATGCCATATAACCCAGAGGTAGGATTTGTATTGGGTACTATTTTTACTGATACCAAGTCCTCCTGGCCCCCCTATCTTCTTGATGTTTTGTTTTGAGCTTCGTGGCCATGAAATGTTTGCTTTTTCCTATACATTGTATGCCAAAACCTGTGTGGTGTTAACTTGCTTGGTCGCCTTCTCTGAATATGAATATACTACCAGGGTGTTGTCTTACTTGCTGTTCCCATAAATAGAAACTTCAGCTTTCAAAGTCCTAGAACAAACACTTGACACACATCGCTGTGTTGGCAGTTCTTGCTGAGCACTTGCAGATTGAAAGAGCCTTTTCTCTTCTCTCCCCTCCTCCCCTCTTTAATCCTTTTTTCAATAATGAAGGGAAAAAACGTTCTTCAGACAGTTTTTGTTCAAGAAAGTGAGATCATCAGCAAAGAAGTCAAAACCAAGAGCTGGCTCTTACCTCTCCTGCGAGGTGACAAATGTAAATCGTTCACATTTGATGTCAGCATCTGATCAGCTTTTCATCCATACAACATCTGGGAGTGGGCTCAAATAAATTAGCTTTTCAAATCAAAGAGCGAGCCCTCTATAAAACCAGTTAGAGCTGCGTGAAGCATTGTTGTTAGCTCTGTCATTTGTTAAACTTCAGTATGAGATCACACACTGTATTGCGGGAACTTTGATGGCACAAGTCCATTATTTGTGTCTTATCCATCCGCTAAATTGTTGTTAAATTAGGAGTGAATTGTGTTGCTTGAAAAGCTTTGCTGTCATTCTGCAAGGTGAGAAACAGGATTGTTTTTCAGTCGCAGCATTTCTATGATTGCATGTAATCAGTGTGATGACCACAGCTACTGTTAATCTTGCAAAATATGTTAGCCTAAAGGAAGCTTTGCTGGGTGAGAGCAAGTCATTTGATCTGTTTCTACTTTGTAGAGCTCTGGATGGAAACTTCTCTTTGTTGGTGGGTCTTGCAATGCAGTTGCTGGATTTCAAGCACTTCCTCTTTCTCCCTCCAATGTACGTGACATAGTCTATATTCCCCAATCCATAGCATCTAGTAACCTAAATTTTGTCCAGCCCTAATCCCCCAATGCCAAAATGGCATTGTCAGAATGGGACTGAAGAATCTAGTTTTATCTCTGTTAAAGCTGATTAGTTTTAAATGAGATAAAACCATGAGGGCCTGACTGCTCTTGGCCATCAAAGATCCCATGGCACTTTTCACTGAATTAGGTGTTAGCTTTCAGCTCTTGCTTAGATTCCAAGCTGAATAGTCTGCCTGACTAAATTCCTATATGTTTATCACTGGGTGCAGTATTCTTCTCTACATCCAATCTTAAGCTTCTGTTGAAGGTTGCTATGGCTTGAACACAAGTCTGTGTTGCTGTGCACTGCTGTAGTTGTATTGTATCTTTAGAGGTAGCTGCACTTCCGTGGTGAAGCAAGTCTGCATGGTTTGTAAAGCTTCTTTCTGAAGACAGGCTGCTCGAGAAACTCAGTCAGGATGGAGCATTGTATCCTGTGACTTGCAGCCTCCATTTGCTCTGAAATTATCCTTCCTCATCAAACATGAAGGTGGATGTGGCTTCCTTGTAGAATGCAGTGGGCCGTATGTGGCCTGCACTGTGCTTATCCTTCCTTTTCCCAGAGACCTCTGTTCTCAGGGATGACATGTTTTTTTCTGACCTCAACATTTGTCCTTTTTTATAACTGACTATGCTGGTCTCACTCGCCTTCCCTCTCTGCGGATTGCGCGCTCTTTTTTCCTTAAGAAATAATGTCCATATTACAACCTTTCCTTTTGTGACATTGAAACGGAAATCATTTAGACAAAAGAAAATAATACCCACAAATCCGGAGGGGAATTCTGGGAAACCACATTATTCTGTCTACAAAGATCTTTCATTTTCCTAGCAAATAAACCAGAAGAAAGCGATCGGTAGTTATTCCTGTGCAGCATTTGCTGAACAGATAAGTTTGGTATTTTGCCTAGGACATATTAAAAGTAGTGGCTTAAGAGAAGTCATATTGGCTGATTACAGAAATCTCTATACTGTATCTTAAAGTTCTCTGGGACTGGATTGGTGGGGGGGAGGGAGGAATGAGTGAGTCATACTTTTAGCAACACAAACCTGAGAGCTGCCAGTGCACATTATATCAATATATGTAACAAAATATTTACTTAGGGTTTCCATTAAAAGTTCAAACGCAGAGGGTTCAAATTGACCCCTGCTTTTAGAACCTCTGGTGGGAATCCTGAGTGAAATTTAACTCTGTTCAATGTGTTTTTATTGGCTGCCTTCATGTTTTATTATCTCATGTAATGAGATCTCTCTTGGTTTGTCGATTTTTCTGCTGAGGACAAAAAAGTTCACATATGTAACGGTGCGCATATGGAATTAAGGTGTCATTAAAGTCATGATGTAATGACCCCTTCTCCTTTTCCTTTGGTCAATATTTGCCTGTAGGGTCTATATGTTACAATATTGGCTTCAAAAGAAATCAGTATTTTTTTTTTACCTTCTGAAAGTGTTGGCTTCAAATGCTCGTAATATTAAAACTGTTGTTCAAACTGTTGGTCTTAGACTTACTGTCTAAGTAGTTTCAGGCTTGGGCTCTTGATCCATGCAGAGCAGCTTTCAGGGCATCTGATAATATCACAACACAGCTGTAGGCTGCTTTCTGAGGTGAACGATGTGATTTTTAATCTACAGAAGTTTCTCCCAAGCTTTCCAATGACTTACGGAATTTGTCCCTCAGTGTGGGATGGGATTATTACACTCTCCCACTGCGGCCCATTGTATTTACTCTCTGCAGGCCACTTTAATGGAATACAGGTTAGCTGGACAAAGCTAAATTCCAGCATTCCCTCTTCCCTGTACTTTTCAGCTGCCTTCATATATGCTTAAGTATAACTTTCAGTTCCCAGCATATTAAACTCCAGCATCATCAGAAGAGTGTGCAGTCAGATATATTGCAGTGCTTAATTATTGTATGTATTTATTATCAAATTACACTTAAAATACAGACATTAGATGAGATCAATCATGCTATAGATTCATGCTTTATTTTTACACCTGCTTGCAAAACTGCCCTATAATGTGTTTTTTATGAGTACAGAGTTAATGTAAATTGTATTAACATATTATATTTATATATATATAAAAATATAGATAAATATCTGTAATACAAACAAAGTCATTATCCAGGGTGAACCCTATTTAAAAACAAACAAACAAAAGCCTATTAACAGTTGAGAGATCAATGGAATTAAAAATATTCTGCAGCTAATCACTGTAAATCTGTTCGCCCAGTTCTTCGTGAAAAAACAGATGACACTTGTTGTGTTCCTTGAAGGTCAACAAAGCAAGCTAAGGACGCCTGCTTCATGGTAAACACCTTGTGAGCAGCTCCTCTGACTTAGCAGCCCATTGGTTTAAATACCTCCTTTAATTGTAACCACAACAGCAGGGTTCTCAAACTGCGGGTTGGGACCCCTCAGGGGGTTGGGAGGTTATTACGTGGGTGGTCACGAGCTGTCAGCCTCCACCCCAAACCTCACTTTGTCTCCAGCATTTATAATGGTTTTAAATATATTAAAAAGTGTTTTTAATTTATAAGAGGGTTCGCACTCAGAGGCTTGCTATGTGAAAGGGGTCACCAGTACAAAAGTTTGAGAACCCCTGTGCAACAGTATCATGCAAGAAGAGAGCTGGGCTTTCAGGTGTCCAGTGTCCTAAGCCAATTAGCGCTTCATGGGTCATAAACGGCAACCTACGCTGCACCCAGAAATGAAATGGAAACTTGTGCAGATCTCAGAGCTAACCATGTAATGTTCTTCCTGCTTGAAGTACTGCATAATAAGCCTGCAACTGCATTCTGTACTACCTTACATTTCTAGATGGTTTTCAGGTGAAGCCCATGTAGGTTGCTTTGCAGTGTCCTAATATCAAGGTAACAAAGGCCTGGATCATTGTAACAAGGTCCAGATTTGAAAGACATGGTCACACGCTTCTTACTAAGTGCATATCCACTTGCAGTAACAGGGCCATATCGGTACCTTGATAAAGAAAGAATTCTTAGTCCTAGACAAAACTCTAATGTGCCCCCCCAAATTGCAGTCTCTGCAGTGCACACTTCAACTTTAGATGAGGGTAATCAGAGTCTGCATCGTAGAATACAGCGCTTTTATCAGCCCCAGTCTTAGGGGCAACAATTACTGGCAGGTTTCAGCAATCAGATGGGAGAGAGAGAGAGAGAGAGAAGAGTTTAGCGTGTCAGTTGCTAAATCAGTCAAAAGAATCTATATCTGGAAATGTAAAGACCTGTCCAAAGAGGAAAAATACTTGTGAATGTTGCGTGTTGTCATTTTCTTGTACATTTTCCTTGCTGTCTCGTTATCGATGGCTCTGTGCTAACTCACAGAACTCACCTCTTGAATAACTGCTCTGCCAAAAATGACCTGGCAGAAAGTCTAGTGATTGTAAAACTGTAGAAATTCTTTTTGAAAGGTGACTTTTGGAGGCAATTACTTCCCTCTAATACTATACTGATTTCCCGATGCAATTTCAGGAAACGTTGAAGTGGGTGTTCATATCGCAGATGTGAGTTACTTTGTTCTGGAAGGAACAGCGCTGGATCAAGTGGCCAGTGGAAGGGCAACTAGTGTGTATCTAGTGCAGAAGGTAAGAATGGCTATCTGCTTCTTCTGAGACCTGTCTCCCTTTTGCCTTAAATTCACTATAAAGGATCATTATCAGAAGCAATGAAACAAACTTACGAGAAAGTAATTCTTCCTCTCTACTCCGTGCTGATTAGGCCTCAACTGGAGTATTGTGTCCAGTTCTGGGCTCCACATTTCAGGAAGGATGTGGACAAATTGCAGAAAGTCCAGAGAAGAGCAACAAAAATTATTAAAGGTCTAGAAAACATGACCTATGAGGGAAGATTGACAAAAATTGGGTTTGTTTTGTCTGGAAAAGAGAAGACTGAGAGGGACATAACAGTTTTCAAGTACATAAAAGGCTGTTACAAGGAGGTGGGAGAAAAAGTGTTGTTCCTAACCTCTGAGGATAGGACAAGAATCAATGGGCTTAAATTGCAGCAAGGGCGGTTTAGGTTGGACATTAGGAAAAACTTCCTGTCAGGGTGGTTAAGCACTGGAATAAATTGCCTCAGGAGGTTGTGGAATCTCCATCATTGCAGATTTTTCAGAGCAGGTTCGACAAACACCTGTCAGGGATAGTCTAGATAATACTTAGTCCTGCCATGAGTGCAGGTGACTAGACTAGATGACCTCTCGAGGTCCCTTCCAGTCCTATGATTCTATGAAACTCAAACCATTATTCTAGTAAACCTACAAAAAACAAGCAAATCCAACACATGGATAACAAAGTTGTACAAAATCTCAGTACAGCCAAAGAAGGCTTTGCATAAAACAGGAATACACGATTTCACTGTGCAGTAAAATGTAATTAAAATTCAACAGGCATCGATCAAAGCAACCTAAGAAACAAATGCTACATTTTTGAAGTCAAATGTATTAATGCATATATGCTGATTTTCAATTATTTGATGGGGTAAATTTAGGAAGCTTCCAGGCCAAATCTGTATCATGGTGGTGTTCCCGATTTTCACAGTTACATGTGCAAAAGTGCTTTCAGGGTACATTGAATATTACAGGCTCTTCTTGCATTGAAGGAAGCCATATAACCTTCTTTCTCCCAACCCACTGTGTAATCCTAAAGCAGCAGCGACAGAAAGTGGAATATGAAGGGACAACACAAGGTTCATAAGAGCAGATTCTCGTCTTCCTTCCTGATCAGTTGGGCTATACCTCCACTGTTGTTCCATGGATGTACCCAGCAGAAGGGGCATCTCTGGTTAACATTCTTCTGTTTAGTGTGTGTGGTCTGGAATGACCTTTCTCCCATCCCCTCCTTACCAGATTTGCTTATAATTCATAAGGTGGCACCTTCAAATCTCTGTGGGAGCTGGAAAGGGCATTGGAAACTAAAGATTTCTCCCATCAGTAAGCGTGAATCCATCCCTAATCTGCTACCCGGGGAAATTTACTCTTGTTGCACTTGTGTTATATCTGGCTGAGAGTGATTGGAAGTTGGGCCATAGTCTTTGACAGAAGTAGCCTATGCATGCTAATTCCTTAGCATCTTGACCAGTACTCTGACCTTTCGCTGTTGTTGGGACACTGTCTAGAAATATTTTTGAAGGTTTTAAAACTTTCCTGTGTCAGTAACACTTGCTTCTCCCTCACGAAATTGCTTCTGTAGTTTCCCACCGTCGTGCTGAGTCTGATGGTCCCGGAACATTGTAACACAGCTTACCCGTTAGAGGGTGTGTGTGTGTATTGACCTGTGCTTATAAAATGCCACATCTCAGTAATGATCCTCTGTTCTGTTTTGTCCGCCAGCCACAGCAGATTCAGAGCTATTTCTCTGATGCTAATTGTGCAGTTATGTTGGTTTCAGTTTCTAGTTGTTTATTCTTAGTAGGTGATTTATAATTTATTTCCATGGCTTTTTAGTTTTAGTTGGATTAGTGAGAGGACCTAATTGAGGAGGAACCAAAGAAATCCATGGGCTTTTTAAGTGCTTATGGGCATGGGGATGCCACTTGGAATAGCAATTGGAACACTGTCTCTGTGGGTCCACGTTTGAGGGTTTCAAATGGATAAACTGTTTAGAATAGTTTTCTCATTGCAAGACACAGGGCACATAGGTGCTACAGTGTGAAACTGAAGGCACAGTTTGTCCAGAGAACTCCACTTATCAGTCAGCGACCATCCTATATAAAAAGGCTGAAAACAGAAATATTTTGATTTGGGAATGGTGCCTCATGTTTCCATTCGCTTCTATGGGCTGGGCTTCCTGGTTGGACTAAATCTCCCATAATGCACCATGGTCTACTATGATGTGCTGCCTCCCCTTTCCAAGACTGTGGGAGTTGCTAGCCATGGTGTCATGGGAGGTATAGTCCTGCAGGAAGCCTCTCCTATAGAGGAGAATGGGGATATGAGGCAATCAAACTAAAACACCCAGGAGGCACTATGGCAGCATTTACAAATCAGGATATTTTGCTTTTCAGGCTTAATTTTTTTGTGTTTAAAAAAAAAATTCCATGGAAAACAGATACTTTTTACGAAAAAATGTGTTTATTTGAAAACCCAATTTCCTGTTGAAGAACAATTTTGACAGAAAGTTTTCAACTAGCTTTAGATTTCATTCTTTGTGTTTAACTAGGATTTCCACTTACATAATGCCTTTTCATGCCCTAAATCTTTATTTGTTCTCCAACTGCCTTGGTTTGTTAACTCCAGAAGTGGTGTTTTGTCCATTCTTTCGGATAGATTTTTAAGAGTGCAAACCAAATTAGGTATTGAAAATATGGAAGACTTTTCCCAGTGTCTCTAACGTGGTTAAAAATTGATTAAATGTTGGATCTGAAAATTCCTACTTTTTAAGGTGATGGTTATTAATTCTAACAAAATAGCTAAAAATAAGTGTGGGTCTGGACAGAAGAGGATAGTAAGAGCTGGTTTGAAACAATATGATGGCAAGGTCACGCTCATAGAAAATAGACTTTCCTTTGATGGAACTGTCCCATAAATGCAGCTGTGATGCTGCCATTACTTAGAATAATGCAAATTCTCTCAAAAAGAAAATTAAATAAATCTACATATATAATTCCCCTGAACCATCTGTCCAGAAGACAAATTATTGTGTAATGGCTAACAGTTTGTTTAATGACAGGTTTCAGAGTAACAGCCGTGTTAGTCTGTATTCACAAACTGAAAAGGAGTACTTGTGGCACCTTAGAAACTAACCAATTTATTTGAGCATAAGCTTTCGTGAGCTACAGCTCATTTGAGCTGTAGCTCACAAAAGCTTATGCTCAAATAAATTGGTTAGTCTCTAAGGTGCCACAAGTACTCCTTTTCAGTTTGTTTAATAAAAGCCAGAGGTTTAGAAGTAAGAATGAATCAAGTTTTAAAAAGCAAGAAAACCTAAACAGTTTTCTCCCTTTTGGCACATATTATGGTGGTGTTATTTTAGGTGTGAAGCAACTCAAGTGAAAGGTCAGCCATAAATCCCTACAATATTTTACTGGTCCTGTTTTATAATAGAGATCAAAGATTGGAACTGGAAGCCTGTCTACATGTTGAGTCCAAGGACTTTAAGACATTCACTTTTGACACCAGCAGGTTGTCAGGGTGTTGATATTTTGATAATGTCAAGCTGGGTAACAAAGAGTTGATCGAAATCTGAATTCATGGAAGTGTTGATACAAAAAAGAAAACTCTGAAGCAGAAATCTTGGCTCGTAAACAAATTGCCTATTTCCTTTGAGTGTCTTTCAGTGTATGAGTGATAGGCTAACTGAGCCCACCCCATTGTTAAATCTGTGTTCAAGAGCAGCCGATGGAAGCTCAGACTGGTAATGTAATACCACCTCAGCAGATAGACCAAGGATGAAGGGGTCACTCATGGAAGTCAGCAGACTGATCATAATCAACCCAAACCAATTGAGAGCAGTCAGCCAAAGGAGGGCAACAGAGGAATTAGATTGTTTGAGGGGAATAAAATTGTCCATGTGACTTTGTGAAAATCCCAGGGCGTTATTCTTAAACTGTGTTTGTTCTTTTTGCTCTTTATCTTGTTGATTGATTGATTTCCCCCCGCTGATCCCTGAAAAACCTCTATGGCAATTCCCATTGATTATAGAGCTGCCCTGGCTCACCTGCTGCTGAACTTGGCGAGTGAGCCAGTCACAGCTTCAGCAGATGTTTCTGCCTTTTAAAGCCAAAGGGGAGTTTTCCAGTGCAGTGTATGTGCCCCCTCCAGCTACCCCAGCTCTCCAGGAATCAGTACTAGGTCTGAAAATGAGTCATTGGATTCTGGAGGCAGTTTGTTAACCCAAGAGGCAAAACCCAAAAAGCCCAATGTTCTCAGAAGCAGGGGTGAAGAGTCACATGGTACTATGTGAACCTGCCAGCCAGAGGGACCAGCTCTTGAACAGTGTGTCAGGACATGTTAAGTTTTATAGCCACAGAAAGACACTATATAGGAAAACTTCCATCTTCAGTGCCCGTTTCTCTTAGTCTGGTGTCACAGGGACAGGTCCTCGTGAATGCTCTCTGCCAGCCACCCGCTAGGACTGCAGTGAAGGGAATCCATATCTCTGTGCTCTGGATCCCTGCGTGTTTCAAGCTTCTGGAGCCTCAGCAGACCACAGATCTGGTTCCTCCCTTGGGTTCTCCGGCATGTTTCCTAGGCCCTGACTCTGTCAACTCCCCCTCCTCAGAAATGGAATGCCTGAGCCCCCCTGCCAATAGCCCCCAGGAGCAGCGCTGGCCCCCCCAGATTGCCCAGTTATTTAAACAGTTTCTGTCCCAGAACTCCACCCCAAAGGTGTGATGCTCCTGATTACAGTTTAACTCTCTCAAGGGTGTGCAGCAGTTGTGAAGCAGTTAACACACAGTCACACACCGGTCTCTTTCTGTCTCATCCTTAGGGATCATTGCTATCCAGGAAGGCAGACAGGCAGTATCCCCCTGCCTCACACACAGGCTGTTACATGCTGGGTGGTCTCTCCCTCATGAAACCCCTTCCCCAGAGCTTCACTGACCTTGCTCACTCCCATCTCACGCTTCATCTTCCTGTCCTCTCTTGCTTTGTGGCTTGCTATTTAAACTCTTCCTGGCCACCTTTGTTCTACCTTTTGAGTAAGTTTCCACTGCTCTCACCTTCCCCCACCCTTCAGAGGGGTCAGCTAGACTGGATTTCTAAGGTTTGAGCTGCTGTTTTAGCAGAACCTTTGGGTGATTAAGGTATTGTTATTCATCTTAAATATTTACCTTTGTATCTGTCTGGTATGTACCTGCTACGGGACATTTCAGCAATAGTGGATCTGCACACATACTCATGATACAGCAGTTTTTCAGAATACAACTTCACATTAACAACCAGAATTCATAAGTTGATCAGACAGACGACCCCCGCCCCAGTTCCTCACATCTGGTCTCTCTCAGCTCTCCTCCCCATCCCCTGTGGTGTCAGTAGGGCACACAAAGCTTGTCATACGGATTTGTAACTGGTTTCAGAGTAGCAGCCGTGTTAGTCTGTATTCGCAAAAAGAAAAGGAGGACTTGTGGCACCTTAGAGACTAGCAAATTTATTTGAGCATAAGCTTTCGTGAGCTACAGCTCACTTCATCGGATGCAGAAACTGACTCAGAAAGCACCATGGGGAGCAGATAAAACATGGCAAGAGGAAACAACTTTCCCTCAAGATGCTTGCTTGCTGGGCCCTCGCTAATTCAGCTCCGTACTTTGGAGATGGGCAGGAAGAAGATTTATCTGAAGGGAAAGAGGGAAAGGTAAACCCTCTGCCTATAATTTGATTTAAAATGCAAACCCACAGTAGAGAGTATTGTATTCATCAGCCTCTAATTCTGACTGAAGTAAATGCGCTTTTCATTGTTTTACACAGTTGCGTTCTATTACACATTAGAAAGACTTTCCTGGGGGTTGTTAACTCCCTCCCCACTCCTCATTTGGAAGACTGTTTTTTCTAGTTTTACCACTAGATCTCTGCAACTGTATTTCTCAGAGTAATCAAATGTGAGAACCCGTCAATCCCTGTACCTGTGAAGGTGGTGGTCGCTTTATTTCAGTGATGTGCCACACTCCAGTTACAGTAAAAACAGAGCCTGAGGAGGTGGGCCCCATCGGAGCCAGCCCATAGGTAATTTGCCTAGAAAGCTGGTTCACATTTATGGTAGAATGCTTTCCCTACATTTCAACCAGCTGAATGTCTACATTCCATAGTAATCCATGTACTGGCTGGCATACATTGCTATCTCTTGGCAGATGGTCACCTTGCACGTTCTAAGGGTAAGGCATTTGACGAGATGAGGCCTCCGTTGATTATTCGAGACACGGCTATGCAACACTGTTACTTTGCAAATCTTTCACAGATCTTTAAATATGTACCTCTGAAAAGCAGAGTGCTCCTCCTACCCCAAGTCCTGTTGCAAAAGCCTTTTCTGGTGAAAGAAGGAGCCACGGGACAACCCCTAATCACTCCTTTCTTCTCAAAACCTGACGGAACTGTTGCTGCTTTATGTATAAATACTGCACTCGCATGTCTTAAGAAATCAGATGCTTAGTTTGTCATACAGTATTTGACTGTATCGTGTTAGTGGTCAGGCCATGAGATGAAATGTGCAAGCATGACCCAAACTTTGTATTTCACAGCTGTGAATTTATTCTCTCTGTAAAATATATCAGCGAATCCAGATATTAAACAGATGCAGACAACTGACCAGGACTATGGAGGTGTGGCCTGAACACAGAACTAAGGACTTAATTCAGCAGAGCACTTAAGCATATGTGTAACTAAGCACATGAAAAGAGTGCAAACCATGAAAAGTCCCATTGACTTCAGTGGAACTACTAATTTAAGTACCTAAAACAGGACTGTGAATTGGAACAACTCTTGCACGATGATTTCTCTGGCTTCATTCAAATCAGTTTGCCTCTAACTCCTTTTCCCTATCTGTGAAATGGGAGTAATATTTCTCTACTCGATATAGTAGGTTTGTAACAATTGATTGCTTGAAGATGAGTGTTTAGTACCATAATTATAATCTGAGTTAAAGCTTTATGTTTTACATCATCAGAACCCCTTCTATGCCATTATAGCCTCTTGAGTCAGTTATGAATCATACTCAACTGCACTTAAGAGAACTTTTTAAAACAAGAGCACCCCCTCATGTCATATGAGCTATATTTTATGCCTAGGGTAACCAGAGGTTTTATGCAAAGCATACTGGATCCTGTATTTCTCTATCAGAATATTGTTGCTTCAGTAAGAGATCAGGGAAGGGGAAAGCTGTCGTACACAAAAGTATTCAAATCAAGTATCATTGCTATCAGAGTGTGGGTCCTTATGGATTTTGGATGTGATCTCCGTAGTCTCAGTTATCACAAGATGACAGTTTTCCAGAGAAGAGGCACTTGCAACTGTGTTCTTTATTCTGGGTTATGCATTTAGGAATTTTACTGAACCTGCTACCACTTGTTTTGTGTGATCTGTACATGTCAGTAAGGATTTTACTCAAAACAATCACATGAGATTTTAGTAAAGTGGGAATTTCCAACATCCCATAACCTTTCTCTACATAATGCCTATGTTCTCTTTTCTGCTGTGTGTTGACAGAACTCATTCTAAATTTATAACCTTGTGTTGTTGGCCATTCCAGGCAGCATGGCAGACCTCACGTAGTATATCTGTAAATTATGAACTTACTAGTATTGTTAACATGCTTTTCACAACTGGAATAACACAGTTGACAGCCTTTGTGTTGCGGGAAACAGCTTATCATAATCTATGCCCTTCTGACCTTCCAGTTGAACGCTGCTGATTCATGTTGAAAGTGGCTCCTGAATTGTCAAGAGACCATACAGTTAATCTTTTGGCATTAATACGCAGTGCAATTAGGGTGGGTTTATGAGCAGTGGTCTAGTGCCAAACTACAAATGTGATTAAATATTCTAAGAACTTTCTTTGAAAGCTAAAGGTAAATATGAAATGTATGTACTTTGGAAAAAAAAATAGAGACCCCAATTTTTATTTCATCTGCCTTTTGGGAGCCTAGTTATTCATCAGAGTTCCAGATACAGCAGAACTATCTCTAAAACATATGGGTGTCAGGATTTGGAACAGGGCCTTTTAATGTGACTTAGATAGTGCTATTTCTATGTTTACCATGGTGGTGGGATTTAACAGTAGAAATAAAACTTAAACTCAATATCTAAAATATTTATATTGTGAACAATTCTGAGCAGGAAATTTGTGTTCCTCCTTCTTTGTAAAGTTCCAGGCTCATTACCGACCCTACATAAACAATAAGAAGATGCACATTTTGATTAGTGTTGTCAGGGTTCCTTCCCCACTCTGAACTCTAGGGTATTGATGTGGGGACCCACATGAAAGACCCCCTAAGCTTATTCTTACCAGCTTAGGTTAAAAACTTCCCCAAGGTACAAACTTTGCCTTGTCCTTGAACAGTATGCTGCCACCACCAAGCGTTTTAAACAAAGAACAGGGAAAGAGCCCACTTGGAGACGTCTTTCCCCAAAATATCCCCCCAAGCTCTACACACCCCCTTTCCTGGGGAGGCTTGAGAATAATATCCTAACCAATTGGTTACAAAATCATCAAAGACCCAAACCCCTGGATCTTGGAACAATGGAAAAATCAGTCAGGTTCTTAAAAGAAGGATTTCATTTAAAAAAGAAAGAAAGAAAGAAAGAAAGAAAGGTAGAAATCATCTCTGTAAAATCAGGAAGGAAAATACAGGGTATTCAGATTCAAAATACAGAGGATCCCCCTCTGGGCAAAACCTTAAAGTTACAAAAAACAGGAATAAACCTCCCTCTTAACACAGGGAAAATTCACATAAAACAAAAGATAAACTAATCCACCTTGCCTGGCTTACCTATACTGGTTGCAATATTGGAGACTTGGATTAGGATGGGTTGGAGAAGATGGATTTCTGTCTGGCCTCTCTCAGTCCCAAGAGAGAACAACCATGTAAACAAAGAGCACAAACAACAGCCCCCCCCCCCCCGATTTGAAAGTATCTTGTCCCCTTATTGGTCCTTTGGGTCAGGTGCCAGCCAGGTTAGCTGAGCTTCTTAACCCTTTACAGGTAACAGGATGGTGCCCCTGGCCAGGAGGGATTTTATAGCACTGTATACAGAAAGGTGGTTACCCTTCCCTTTATATTTGACATGCCCCCCAAATCACAGATAGGGTGAAACACTGGCTGTGATTTCTTCCTGGACCTCTAGGAGAAAACAGTTAATAAGACACATGCATCTCTAAATGTACTACTAACTGTATAAAGACTAACAATATTTCCCACATCTTAAGGACGATTTGGACCAGTTGATTCTTGGAAACTTTCACGGGAGAGTGCATCAGCCACTTTGTTAGAAGCTCCTGAGATGTGTTGGATGTCGAAATCAAAATCTTGGAGAGCTAAACTCCACCGAATAAGTTTTTTGTTATTTCCCTTGGCGGTATGAAGCCACTGTAGTGCAGCATGGTCCGTTTGCAGGTGGAAACGCCGTCCCCAGATGTATGGGCGTAGCTTTTCCAGAGCGTAGACAATGGCATAACATTCCTTTTCATTGATTGACCAGTGGCTTTCCCTCTCAGACAGCTTCTTGCTGAGAAACACGATGGGATGGAACTCTTGATTCGGTCCTTCCTGCATTAAGACTCCTCCCACACCACACTCGGACGCATCTGTGGTTACTAGGAACGGTTTGTCAAAGTCTGGGGCCCTTAGCACAGGGTCAGACATGAGTGTCGCTTTAAGCTAGTTAAAGGCCTTCTGACACTCTTCAGTCCACTGAACGGCATTTGGCTGTTTCTTTTTGGTTAGGTCTGTCAGTGGGGCAGCGATTTGGCTGTATTGCGGTACAAATTGCCTGTAATATCCGGCCAAGCCTAAGAAGGATTGGACCTGTTTCTTTGACTTTGGGACAGGCCACTTTTGGATAGCTTCCACTTTGGCCTGTAGGGGGTGTAACGATGCTGGTTCTGGCGGGACCCAACGGAGAGTGCCAATTCAGGACACATTGCTTAGCGCAGGGCAGTTACAGCCCAAGTCTGGGGTTTGTCCACCTCTAAGGCACACCAAACCAGCCAAACAGAGCAGACTTTGTTCTCACCCCGCTGGCTAACCACAAGTCACACAAGCAATTCCCTTAGACACTCCAGTTTCCCAGTATCTCCACCAGTGCCGCTCGTTATGGGGACAAATGATTATGAAAACCAATACCCCAGTAAAAGAAAAAAGGTTCTCTCAATCCCAAAGGATCAAGCCCTAGACCTAGGTCAATATGCAAATCAGATCTTACCCACAAACCACGCTGTTGCCAATCCTTTAGAATCTAAAATCTAAAGGTTTATTCATAAAAGGAAAGAAATATAGATGAGAGCTAGAATTGGTTAAATGGAATCAATGACATACAGTAATGGCCAAGTTCTTGGTTCAGGCTTGCAGCAGTGATAGAATAAACTGCAGGTTCAAATCAAGTCTCTGGAGAACATCCACAGCTGGGATGGGTCATTCAGTCCTTCCTTCAAAGCTTCAGTGTGTAGCAAAGTCCCTCCAGAGGTATGAAGCAGGATTGAAGACAAGATGGAGGAGCTGCAGCAGCTTTTTATAGTCTCTTGCCATGTGGTCTTTCTTTCTTTGTCCCAAAGACAAGCTACCCAGCACATGGCCTGGAAAAACCTCAGAGTTCTGTCCATAGGCAGGTCCCTGCACACCTTGCTGAGTCGTAAGGCGAGTCTGCCTTCTCTCAATGGGTCAGTTGTATAGCTGATGGTCCTTAATGGGCCATCAAGCTGGCTAGGCAGAGCTGACACCAACTTGACTGGAGTGTTCCCCAGAAGCATAGCACAGGTTTGAAATACAGACAGTATAGAGCCAATATTCATAACTTTAACTATAAAAACGATACACATATAGACAGCATAATCATAACCAGCAAACCATAACTTTGTCTTAGACACCTCATTTGACCCCCTTTATACAAGATTTGATGCCACTACAGGACTTTGGTTGCAACAATGATCTATACGGTCCCAGCTTATGTCAATAACGTCACAGGGGGTTAATAGTTCCTTGACCCACCTGGTGTCCAAGGTAAGTCACTCTGTTTAGGCCTATTTGACACTTCTTAGCCTTAACAGTTAGTCCTGCCTCCCTTATGGACTCGAAGACTTTTTGTAGATGTTCCAGGTGTTCTGCCCAGGAATCCGAAAATATGGCCACATCATCAAGGTAGGCGACTGCATATTCTCCCAATCCCTCTAGGAGACCATCTACAAGTTTTTGGAAGGTGGCGGGTACATTCCGCAGCCCGAAAGGGAGCACATTAAATTCATACAGCCCGACGTGTGGTGAAGGCTGACCTTTCCTTGGCGGATTCATCTAGCGGTACCTGCCAGTACCCTTTTGTTAAGTCCAAGGTAGAGATGAACTGGGCCCATCCCAGTTTCTCCAATAGTTCATCTGTGTGTGGCATATAGTTGTCTGGCGAGTTACAGCATTTAACTTACGGTAGTCCACGCAAAAACGTATCTCCCCATCTGGTTTGGGAACTAGAACCACTGGAGATGGCAATGCACTGTGGGAGGGGCGGATTACACCCATCTTAGCATATCCTGGATCTCCCGTTCTATAGCAGTTTTCACTTGAGGAGACACCTGGTAAGGTTGGGCTCTAATTGGGTGAGCATTACCTGTGTCAATGGCATGGTATGCCTGTTCAGTCAGTCCTGGGGTGGCTGAGAATGTCGGCACATAGCTAGTGCACAGGTCCTTGATCTGCTGTCACTGCATTACGCCCAAGGGTCATGTAGAGGTTCACCTCTTCCACGCCACCATGACTTTTCCCTTCGTAGTAGACACCTTCAGGCCACTCAGCGTCATCTCCTGCCTGGGCTGTAAACTGACAAACCTTTAATTCTCTGCAATAAAAGGGCTTTAGAGAATTAATAAGATACACCTTAGGGTACGTCATCACTACCCACCGGCTCGGCAGGTAGTGATTGATCTAATGGGGATTGGTTTATCGCATCTCGTCTAGACGCGATAAATCGATCCCCGAATCGACGCCTGTACTCCACCTCGGCAGGAAGAGTGAGCGGAGTCGACAGGGGAGCTGCCGCAGTCGACTCGCCGCTGTGAGGACGGCCAGATAACTCGAACTAAGATACTTGGACTTCAGCTACGCGAATAGCGTAGTGGAAGTTGCATATCTTAGTTCGAACCCCCCCCCCCCCCCCCCAGTGTAGCCCAGGCCTTAGGCTTTCGGTCTGAGGTAGGGAATGCTATGAGATAATTAACAGCTCCCAGGTGCTCTTGGACCGTGAATGGCCCTTCCCATGACACTTCCATTTTATGGGCCTGGAGCACCTTTAAGACCATGACCTGGTCCCCTACTTTGAAGGCCCGCTCTCTGGCATGTTTATCATACCAGGCTTTTTGCTCTTTTTGAGCATCTTTTAGGTTTTCTTTAGCAAGGGCTAAAGAGGTTCGTAGGGTGTTTTGTAAGTTGGTTACAAAGTCCAGAACGTTAGTTCCTGGAGAAGGTGTAAAGCCCTCCCATTGCTGCTTCACCAACTGTAATGGTCCCTTAACCTTGCGGCCATATACAAGTTCAAATGGTGAAAAACCTAAACTGGGACGTGGTACAGCTCTATAGGCAAAGAGCAACTGCTGCAACACTAGGTCCCAATCATTGGAGTGCTCATTTACAAATTTAAGTATCATGACCCCCGAAGTTCCATTAAACTTCTCCACCATGCCATTGGTTTGATGGTGGTAAGGGGTGGCAACCAACCATGATTTACCCCATGAGCTTCCCAAAGGCTTTTCGTAGTTCCTGCATCTGTGAGGATGTCGGAGGGCCAATCTACCCTGGCAAAAATGTCTGTTAGTGCCTGGCACACACTTTTAGCCCTGGTGTTGCTTAGAGCTACTGCCTCCGGCCGTTGGGTGGCAAAATCCATGAAAGTCAGTTTGTACTGCTTTCCTCTGGTGTGTTTTTTGGAAAAGGACCAAGAATATCCACAGCTACTTGTTGAAATGGAACCTCAATGTTGGGGAGTGGCTGGAAAGGGGCTTTGACCTGGTCTTGGGGTTTTCCCACTGTTTGGCATGCCTCACAAGATCGGACATAGGCAGAAACATCCTTGCCCATTCCCTCCCAGTGGAATGACTTCCCCAAATGGTCTTTGGTACTGTTCACCCCAGCATGACCACTAGGATGATCATGGGCTAAGCTCAAGAGCTTTTCCCGGTACTTAGTTGGAACTACCAGCTGTCTCTGAGGATGCCAGTTTTCCTGGTGCCCACCAGAAAGAGTTTCCTTATATAAAAGTCTTCTTTCTACAACAAACCGGGATCGATTAGAAGAGTTGAGAGGCGGTGGGTTGCTGCGTGCCTCCGTCCAAGCTCTCTGGAGGCTTTCATCTGCTTCCTGTTCGGCCTGGAACTGTTCCTTTGATGCTGGAGACATCAGTTCCTCACTGGATTGTGAACCTGGGCTTAATCTCTCTGGAAGCGATGCAGGTGATGGGGCTGTTTCCGTTGATGGAGAACCGCTCTCCGCTGGTGCACTATGGGGTATTTGCAAAAAGAAAAGAAGGACTTGTTTCACCTTAGAGACTAACCAATTTATTTGAGCATAAGCTTTCGTGAGCTACAGCTCACTTCATCGGATGCAGTCAGTGGAAAATACAGTGGGGAGATTTATATACACAGAGAACATGAAACAATGGGTGTTACCATACACACTGTAACAAGAGTGATCACTTAAGGTGAGCTATTACCAACAGGAAAGTGGGGGGGAAAAAACCTTTTGTAGTGATAATCAAGGTGGGCCATTTCCAGCAGTTGACAAGAACGTCTGAGGAACAGTGGGGGGTGGGGAATAAACATGGGGAAATAGTTTTACTTTGTGTAATGACCCATCCACTCCCAGTCTTTATTCAAGCCTAAGTTAATTGTATCCAGTTTGCAAATTAATTCCAATTCAGCAGTTTCTCGTTGGAGTCTGTTTTTGAAGTTTTTTTGTTGAAGAATTGCAACTTTTAGGTCTGTAATCGAGTGACCAAAGAGATTGAAGTGTTCTCTGACTGGTTTTTAAATGTTATAATTCTTGACGTCTGATTTGTGTCCATTTATTCTTTTACATAGAGACTGTCCAGTCTGACCAATGTACATGGCAGAGGGGTATTGCTGGCATATGATGCATATATCACATTGGTAGATGCGCAGGTGAACAAGCCTCTGATAGTGTGGCTGATGTGATTAGGCCCTATGATGGTGTCCCCTGAATAGATATGTGGACACAGTTGGCAACGGGCTTTGTTGCAAGGATAGGTTCCTGGGTTAGTGGTTGTGGTGTGTGGTTGCTGGAGAGTATTTGCTTCAGGTTGCGGGGATGTCTGTAAGCAAGGACTGGCCTGTCTCCCAAGATCTGTGAGCGTGATGGGTCGTCCTTCAGGATAGGTTGTAGATCCTTGATGATGCGTTGGAGAGGTTTTAGTTGGGGGCTGAAGGTGACGGCTAGTGGCATTCTGTTATTTTCTTTGTTGGGCCTGTCCTGTAGTAGGTGACTTCTGGGTACTCTTCTGGCTCTGTCAATTTGTTTCTTCACTTCTGCAGGTGGGTATTTTAGTTGTAAGAATGCTTGATAGAGATCTTGTAGGTGTTTGTCTCTGTCTGAGGGGTTGGAGCAAATGTGGTTGAATCGTAGAGCTTGGCTGTAGACAGTGGATCGTGTGGTGTGGTCTGGATGAAAGCTGGAGGCATGTAGGTAGGCATAGCGGTCAGTAGGTTTCCAGTATAGGGTGGTGTTTATGTGACCGTCGCTTATTAGCACCGTAGTGTCCAGGAAGTGGATCTCTTGTGTGGACTGGTCCAGGCTGAGGTTGATGGTGGGATGGAAATTGTTCAAATCATGGTGGAATTCCTCAAGGGCTTCTTTTCCATGGGTCCAGATGATGAAGATGTCATCAGTGTAGCACAAGTAGAGTAGGGGCATTAGGGGATGAGAGCTGAGGAAGCGTTGTTCTAAGTCAGCCATAAAAATGTTGGCATACTGTGGGGCCATGCGGGTACCCATAGCAGTGCCGCTGATTTGAAAGGTATACATTGTCCCCAAATGTGAAATAGTTATGGGTCAGGATAAAGTCACAAAGTTCAGCCACCAGGTTTTTCAGGCTCTGGCTGAACCTCTTGTGTAGGGTCATCTGCTGCTGCTGCCAGTGCAGGCTCGGTGGTGCCCTCTGGTGTTGGAGCTGTAGACGGAGTTGCAAGCGCTGGACTCAGTGCTGGCAATGGTTCTGGTGCTGGTTGCTTTGCCAGTTTTGGTTCGGGTACTGGCTTTGGCTGGGTCTCTGGCACTGGATCCACTACGGCCGTTGCAGTCACTGGCAGGGGATCCGGTGCCACCACCTCCATCTGGGTCTCTGGTAACACAGACGGGGCCCTGGTGGAAGGCTCAAGAATAGGGAAAGGTGTGGAAGCTTGCTTAGTCTGGCTGTGGGTGACTGTTCCCACCCTCTTGGCCAGCTTTACCTGGTTGGCCAAGTATTCCCCCAGCAGCATGGGAATGGGATAATCATCCTAGACTGCAAAAGTCCACATTCCTGACCAGCCCTTCTACTGGACAGGCAACTTGGCTGTAGGCAAATCGAAAGAGTTGGACTTGAAGGGTTGAATCGTCACTTGGGCCTCTGGGTTGATTAAGCTGGGGTCCACTAAGGATTGATGGATAGCTGACACCTGCGCTCCAGTGTCCCTCCATGCTGTAACCTTCTTCCCGCTCACACTCACAGTTTCCCTTCGTCCTAAGGGTATCTGGGAGGCATCTGGGCCTGAGGTCCTTTGGTGTGACCCCGGTGCAATGAACGGTAATCTGTTGGGGTTCTTGGGGCAGTTGGCCTCCACATGCCCCAGCTCATTACATTTAAAACATCGCCCAGTTGACTGGTCACTGGGGCGAGGTGGGTTGCTGGAGAATGGTGTGGTGGGGCGATAAGGTGCCTGGGGTTTTCCTTGGGATGTAGGTGGGGCCTTGGGTTGCCCCCGGTGATAGGGTTTTATTTCGGATTGCCCCTTCTGATATTCGCCCCAAGTGCTACTAGTTTTTTTCTTTCTGCCACCTCCACCCGTTTGGCTCCAGTCTCCCCCGCCGCGATTACAGTTTTGGGCTTCCCATCTAGGATGTACCTTTCTATTTCCTCAGGAACACCCTCTAAGAACTTCTGCATTTGCATTAGGAAGGGCATCTCTTCTGGAGATTTAACATTTGCTCCCGATATCCAGGCATCCCAATGTTTCACAATGTGATAGGCGTGTCGGGTAAATGACACATCTGGTTTCCACCTTAGGGCCGACGGGAATGCTCGTGTGTTAGCCCCATTCTGACTCTTGCCTGGGTTTTAAAAAGTTCATAACTGTTCATGTGTTCCTTAGGCATTACAGCCACCACCTCTGCTAAGGGTCCACTGAGCTGCGGCCTCAGCTCTACCATGTACTGGTTTGTAGAGATGCTGTACCCAAGGCAGGCCCTTTCGAAGTTTTCTAAGAAGGCCTGGGTATCATCGCCTGCCTTGTAGGTGGGGAACTTTCTGGGGTGGGAAGCGGTACCTGGAGAAGGATTGCTAGGGTTGGTTGGTATATTCTGCTGAGCCCTTGCCTTCTCCATCTCCAGTGCATGCTTCCTCTCTTTTTCTTTCTTCTCCATAGCTCTCTTGTGGGCAGCTTCCTCTGCCTCCTCCCTGGCTTTTTCTGCCTCCATCTCCAAGCGCCTTAAGGCCATCTGTCTATTATGCTCTTTTTGTTTCTCTTCAGCTTCGAATCTGGCCAGCTCTAGTTTATTAGCTGCTTCACTGGTAGTCATTTGCCTGCTTTCTTGTGCTTAACTCTAGCTATACCCGAGAGTTGGGGGGGAGGGAGGGGGACACTTGTGAATTTCCCTGCAGGAGGTTATCTACCCTGCCTTTAGGTAGAGAGAACTCCAGCTCAGAAAAGAAAAATCCCTTTGTAAAAAAACTAACACCTTTCTCTCCAGGCAAATAGACAGAAAACCCTCTCGCATCTCTCAGCTTAAAAAAAAATCCTCTTCAGGTCTGTGCTTTTGGTTCAAAATGATCCCACCGCTCTGCCACCATGTCAGGGTTCCTTCCCCACTCTGAACTCTAGGGTACAGATGTGGGGACCTGCATGAAAGACCCCCTAAGCTTATTCTTACCAGCTTAGGTTAAAAACTTCCCCAAGGTACAAACTTTGCCTTGTCCTTGAACAGTATGCTGCCACCACCAAGCGTTTTAAACAAAGAACAGGGAAAGAGCCCACTTGGAGACATCTTTCCCCAAAATATCCCCCCAAGCCCTACACACCCCTTTTTCTGGGGAGGCTTCAGAATAACATCCTAACCAATTGGTTACAAAATCATCAAAGACCCAAACCCCTGGATCTTGGAACAATGGAAAAATCAGTCAGGTTCTTAAAAGAAGGATTTTATTAAAAAAAAAAAAAAAGAAAGGTAAAAATCATCTCTGTAAAATCAGGATGGAAAATACTTTACAGGGTATTCAGATTCAAAATACAGAGGATCCCCCTCTGGGCAAAACCTTAAAGTTACAGAAAACAGGAATAAACCTCCCTCTTAACACAGGGAAAATTCACATAAAACAAAAGATAAACTAATCCACCTTGCCTGGCTTACCTATACTGGTTGCAATATTGGAGACTTGGATTAGGATGGGTTGGAGAAGATGGATTTCTGTCTGGCCTCTCTCAGTCCCAAGAGAGAACAACCCCGTAAACAAAGAGCACAAACAAAACAAAACAACCCCGTAAACAAAGAGCACAAACAAACAAAACGCCCCCCAACCCCGATTTGAAAGTATCTTGTCCCCTTATTAGTCCTTTGGGTCAGGTGCCAGCCAGGTTAGCTGAGCTTCTTAACCCTTTACAGGTAACAGGATGTTGCTTCTGGCCAGGAGGGGTTTTATAGCCCTGTATACAGTGAGGTAGTTACCCTTCCCTTTATATTTATGACAAGTGTATTTACTGTTTTCCAAAGGGTCAATAATGAGAGAGGAAATATGAAAATGAAACTTCAAATCATAAGGTTTGACTCACTAAATGGCTGCTAAATATGATCTTTTCCACAGGTGTCACCCAGAAAATAACCAGAGAGACAGCTCCTCACTGGCGTAAATCAGCGTAACACCACTGAAATCACTGGAGTTACATTGATTTACCCCAGCAGGAGAACTGGGTGGGCCCCAAACCTTTATTCTCGGCTATAGTCCATTTAGGAATAATTTATTTGATAGGCTGCAGGGATCAGCTTCACAAATATTGATTGGACATGGGCTACTGTTTCACAGATGAAATCCCAACTGATGACTTCTGTCTGGTTCTGATACACACTGGTATTGTGTTGAACTGGAAGTGAGTACAATAAAAATAATCATTGTTCCCTGTCTTGGCTTCTCAATCCCCTTACTGCATGTAGGCTAGTCATAAAACAAGTGCTTTTTTTTGGTTATCTAGCCAATATCTCCACTACCTTTTGACCCAGGCTACCGAAGTGCTGTACAAACTTCAGTAAAGCCTTGTGTCATCTCTGTGACATAGGGAAGTATTATACCTATTTTGCGAAGGGTAAATTAGGGCAAGTTAAATTAGTTACCTAATGTCCGTCTGCATGTGACAGAGCAGGGAACAGAATCAAGACTCCTATGCTTCTGACCACTGGAAAACTCCTGCCTTTCCCAGTTATGCTATGCTTTTGCTTTCCCCCATCCCGCCCAGTGTTAAAATGGCAACAAAAAAGGCTACAGAAGGCATAGAGGTTGTAACTTTGAGAGCTGAAGAGATGCTCCATTTAAGTGACTCTGTTTAGATCTTTTCCTTGCTTTTTGTTGGGGACCTGTGCCTTGCCGGGGAGTCAGGACCACAAGAAATGAATGTCCTCACCCATGCGGTCTTGTTTTTCAGGTGATCCCTATGCTTCCCAGACTGCTTTGCGAGGAGTTGTGCAGTCTCAATCCTATGAAAGACAGACTGACGTTTTCTGTAATGTGGAAAATGACTCCAGAAGGCAAGGTAACCCTGTCTCCTTCATTCTTCCTGGGCAAGGTCATCATCAGCACTGGGCCCCACTGATGTAAACAGATAGTCAGGGAACTAAAATGGGTAATCCAGTAACATATCTGCTCAAAATAAAGGCTTCAAGAGTCTCCCCAGTCTGTGAACACTGTGTCCTGTGGATAGGATTTTGTGGAACAAATGACTGGCACATCCTCGTGATAAGAGGGATGGAAACAAATATTATTGATGGTGACTGGGAGAGAGAATGAACGTTAGGAACAGAGCACCATAGTAGGCCACTTGTCTGTTTAGGATCTTGTCTCCAGAAATAGTTACATTTTTCTGAAGCTCCAGATATTGATTTGGCGCCTCAGCCCCCCCTGACATTTAGCCAGTTATGCAGTGCTGTGACTGAGGAAAATATTCCTTCCTGACCCCTGTGGTGGGCAGCTTATGCCCTTAATCATGAGTTTGGATTATTGCTTACAGAACTAGAAAGTATATTAATGGGCATATATTAAAAAGACCTGGTTGTACTCTTGGGGGCTGTGCAGTGCGTAAATGAACATCACCTTTATTTCTCCTGATTTCAGGCATGCAGGTGCAACATATTGGCATTGAGGGCATCAAGTGATATTCCACTTGTCTTCATGTTTGACCTGAGGTGGTGTGGGGAGCAGTCAGCTCTTCGTGGGTCTTCATTTCTTTCTCTCCGTTCAACTCTCATCCCTCAGGGCTGCGTAACAGTCTGCTCCTCGGTTGCTTTTATGGTGGCAGAGCCCTCTCAGAATGGTGACTGCATGTCCCCTCCCTAAAAGGCTTTGGAAAACAGGAAGGATTCTTTTGTATTTCAAGCCTGTTGCTCTCCCATAAGTGTGTAGGTTTTATGCATTGTGTCCTTGCCAAGGTTGTTGGAGTAACTGTTTTTTGGGGTGATGTGATCCTCAGGTGACCTTTCCGATGAAAATTAGTTTGGCTTCATTGTAAATGTCCACATTGCTCCAGAGGGCTCAGAATCTCATTGTATGTGTTAGCAATGGGGCTGCACTGCAAAGTTCAGCGGCAGCTCTGCATCTGGCCCATCTCTAGGCCCATCTGCATTCTAGGCCCATCTCTAGCATTATGAAGGGTTTAGACTGTTGTTTGGGAAATCTTCAGCTTTCTGTATCCTGAATTCTAATTGGTCAAGGCACCCTCTAATACCAGGTACTCATTTGGCCCTTTATTTACCACCGAGTGCTCTTTGAGCAATGAAGAGGAGCTGCTAACACTTACCTCTTAGATATTGATGCTTGGTTTTAGAACAACACTTAGATCCACCACATTTCAGCCAGTGAAAGTTTCTGGAGGAGTCACAGTGTCTTTCCTCATGTCTGCTCAGGGATGCTGATCTCTGAAGTCAGGCTGCATTCCAGCAGGGAAAGGTCTCTGACATCAGAGTCTACACTTTCCTTTTGGAAGGCTGATTGCCTACAGCCAACTCAACAAACAGATTTCTCCTGGGAAGCCTTTCAAGTCTGAATGGAAGTTTGGGTCACTGGGTTTGAATAGGAACTGAAGGAAGTTAATGAACCTTACTCCTTCTAAGAGGAGACGGCAACCACAACCCTTTTTCCAGCTTGGCTTTTCTCCAAGAGCTTATCCTTGAGAGTCAGGGCAAATCACCTCTTGCTACTACACTGTGGTGCTTGTGTAGGCAGGAGAAATGGGATCATTTTCTCTTTTCAGGGTTAGTAAGAGGTGAAGTCTGTCAACAGGCTGTTCTGCTTGCTGAACGTGGCCTTTGAACTTCGATTTCTCTGTCAGTGGCATGCAGAGCTGTAAGGAATGATGACGTAACATGGAGAGCGGCTAGGAACACAGGGGCCTTATGAGCACCTTGTTACACAGTCTACAAAACAGTATTTAGATGCTGAGTTTATAAAGCACTGCCTGATAGAATCACTATAGGGTAAGGGCTTGTCAGTAATCCCTTGCAATACAAACAAACCTTCAGTAGAATGCCTACAGATTCCCTACATGGGAGTGACTGATTTTTTAATAAGTAAAACAATGGCAGTCCTTTAACCCTTTCCGAAGACCAGTGCCATCTTGTGGGGCTTTTGAAATCACTCATTGCATTATAATCAGCTGTCTTAGTACTACACATGAGCGTAACAGGCCATGCTGTCTGGCCGACAACTTGTGCAGCCCTGTGAACATCAGTAGGAAGTTCTGACGTGCCATCTGCGAAGTTTCATTTCAAGGATCTGTGTATTAGCTGCTCCATTATTGTCACCTTGATGCAATGCGTTTCAAGAACTGAGCTGCGCTGTGTCAGTGTGGGCAGAATGCAGCCCCCATTCTGAATTCCACTGCTGTGCAGCGCACATAAACTAGCATGTAAGGTTCTATCCAGTTTCCTTTTCTGTGGTGCTTGAAACACAATACTGCTAATGAGGACGGTAAACTGCTGTGTTCTGAGGGACCTGATGTAATTAGTGCTTCTTCCTGGCTTTCAGCCACTTCCAGCTGCTCTAGATTTGTTTGAAAGTATCGACAACAGGCATCCATGTACATTCATGTGGGCAAGACATATCCAAAATCTATTTCGATGTCTCCATAAAATATGTTTAATATATGTGTGAAAACCCAGTAAACCTCAGTCAGAAGCAGTATGTTAGTAGTACTAATAGAGGTATTACTAGAGTGTACGATATACCAGTTGAAAAGAACCAAATGTCACAAGAATCGCAGCTGCATACTCCATAACACCCTGCAGCAGCCGACTCTGCTGCCTTCCAGGGGTCAGGAATGGTGAATAGTGTCCAGAAGATAAAATAGCAGGGGAAGTCAGCACCAGCTGTTATTGGCAGTGCCTGTCCTTATGCCTTGCCATGAACATGGCCAGCCTGTGTTCACACACATGCTGGTTGATCTCCTGTGGCTGTATCGTACTGTGTCCGATCTTTCCCAAAGGGAATTAACAGAACTCTGGAAGGTTTGGCCTCTGCTTTTGTCAGGCAGGCAGGAAAAGTGAGATTTTGGTTGAACATTTAAATTTCAGGCAGCAAAACAGAAATCTGGCCCATGTTGCTTCCTGTGAGGGACAATAAGATATTTTAGAGGAAAATGGCAGGAAAATGCGCAGTGAGATCTTCTAGAAAGTCAAGATCAGGAGTGGATCTGTTGTGCAATATAGTATAATATTGTTATTCATTGGGCGGCTGATTCCAAGGCAAACCATTATCCAAACATCATTTGGAACATACCCAGTTTATAGGCCACATTTGTTGTAGTTCTCTCTACTCTCCGTATCTATTTCGTGACTGTTATGACATCTGTCTGAAATAGGAGCTCTGTTTAAGAGCTTATCTGCTTTTCCTCTTCCTGCTTCCTACTCCAACCCTGAAGGTACAATACGACGGTTATTTCAACAACAAGGAAACTATGATGTCACAATTCCACTGCCATGTGGAGTTGTTTTCAGGTGGGGATTAAGCAACAGGAACAGATGAACTTCTAAAAATCAAGACCCCACTTTCAGGCAAATCTCCCTGGTAATAAAAAAGGAGGGGGAATACAAATATGGTATAGAAACAGTCTTGCTTGTCAGTGGTAAACTTTCCATCTTGATCAATTGCTCTTTAGCGCCACTGGGCTTCCCATTCTGTATCTGTATTTTCAAGATTATCTAATCCTGGGATAGCTAACACTCTCCAGGCTAAAATTTGTCTCAGATTTTGAGACCTGAGGAAAATTCCTGCCCTCTGTCAAATTTGCCAAACTAGCGGGTTTGTGGGGTTTTGCCGTTGATTACTCCTATTTAATCCTTCATTAACATACTGAAAAACATCTAGATGTATGGCTGTGCCCACTGCATATCACCTATTTTGTCTCATTGTTTCCTTGTATTCCTCCATCTGCTGCCTCTTGTGCTGTACTTCGCTTGTAAGCTCCTTGGGGCAGGACCGTCTTTGTGTTCTGTTTTTATATAGCACCTAGCACAATGGAGTCTTGATTCATGACTGGGGCTGCTAGGAGGTGTGATGGAGGTGGTAATAATAATGCTGATACTAATGAAGCGTTATATGATACATCTTAGTTCTGGAACTAAATACCATTGTAACTTTAGTTGATTGCATTTGTTCCCTTCTTTAAAGCAAAGCTTGCCCGAGAAAGCAACAGTGAAAACATTGAGTCCAGTTTTCCAAACATGCAGTGCAAACTGCACGTATAGTTACTACAAATGTGCATGCAAATGGCCAGTTAGACTTTTAACTAGCTGATTGCACTGATACCAATATACATGTGCAGTAATGGTTCATGAAAATCAGATATGCGGTTGCACGCCCACTTTTGAATACCAGCATTACTTTAGTTCTCAACCTTTTTCATACTGTGACTCCACGGTCCAATCGGAGAGTCTTGGTGCCTACTTCAGACTAGCCATAAAATAAAGGAAGATGGTGTCAACACCCTGAAACCTGTTTGAGGACTGCCCCCCAATGGGATCCTGATTCCCCAGTTGAGAACCTGTGATCTAACTAGAAGGTAAAGAAAATTCTCAGATCTATTCATTAACTTAGTCTACAAGTTGCATAGTGAGTTCCCAGCTTTGCCCAAATCAGGGATGATTCATTCAGATAAAAATGTAACTTTGCATGTTCGTACCTGAATTCTCTTTGCTGCACCTTCCATATTAAGGAGGAAGCCAGCTATAGGTTACCTTGTAAAATCCAGGATTTTATCCACCTCTGCTGTGGGAGAAGCATTGCTTTTACTAGGAATTCCTTTTCTGTTTTTTGTCCAGTCCTCTACATTTTTTAATGTAGATGTATGTGGATGGAATTAATTCACCCACAGATAGACATAATTAGTGCCTAAGTACCTAAATCATTACAGTTTTGGATCTTATAGTGGTGAGGACCAGGTTTGATAAAGGTCTTGTTTTAATGCAGCTGTTACCAATAACTGGAGATTAGAACATTGACAAGAAAAGGGAGATAATAAAACATTTAAATGTCATGCTAGGAGAGCATTCCCTTATTTACAGAGGGTTTGTGTGGATGAATGAAATTAGAAGGAGTTCAGTTCCAATAAAGGAAACTCAGCCTTGTCCGCCACTCATTTCACTACTTTGAGCAAAATCTTTCTGGGTGCTTGAGAACCCCTTTGTTTGCCTTATTAAAACGTGAACTGTTTATTTTTCTTTAACCGGCTAGTTGTTTTTGTATTTTTCATTAATCTGCTTGCCTTTTGCCCATGGTGTAGTGTTTAAAGAGATCCTGCAGCATCGTAGTTACCTTACAGGAAATTTCCATGGCTTTTGATAGGGAGTTTTTTGGTCCAGACAAACAGAGATTTAAACAGACAAACAAAGAAAACAAAACAAACCCCCCACGCACCACAAACAGAGGGGAATGAGAAGCTTTTTTTAAAAAAAAAGTGTGTAAAGTTTCTTGGTTTCCATCAAAAAGAAAACCATTTCCCCATAGTGATCTGACACTGTCTGCCATTAAAGAATGGACTTTGGAAATAATGTGTGTGACACTGAAAAATAGCACCAATTTACTTTCAGAGCTTTTTTTAAGCACTGAAATATAGACTTTTCGGAAAAAAGAAAAGGAGGACTTGTGGCACCTTAGAGACTAACCAATTTATTTGAGCATAAGCTTTCGTGAGCTACAGCTCACTTCATCGGATGCATTCAGCGGAAAATGCATCCGAAGAAATGAGCTGTAGCTCACGAAAGTTTATGCTCAAATAAATTTGTTAGTCTCTAAGGTGCCACAAGTACTCCTTTTCTTTTTGCAAATACAGACTAACACGGCTGCTACTCTGAGGCTTTTCTGAGTATTTGTTACTCGTCCATCACAGCGGGAAAGAGACCAGCACTTTCCCTTGGGTATCATTTCTGATTTCTCTGACAGTAGCGAAAGAACGAAGTTTCTTATATTAACAACATGGCACCCAGAAGGGTTGGGAACTTTTACAATAGCCCCAATGGTGTTTTGCATATCAGCACAGGGTCTTGGAATTCAGATACCTGGATTCAGTGTTACCAAAACACAGTCAGTACGTAGAAGGGGAAGGAGACCTACTAGAAATAGACCAGCCTGGCAGCAGATCTCACTATGTGTCAGTGACCAAGTAAAAGTAGCACCCTACAACTCAGAACAAGTATTAAACTGAACTTAATAGAATGCAGTGGAGCAGAGATCAGACAGAATAGCTTTTAAAATAGGAGGACAGCTAATTCCTTTAGTTCTGTTAATTGTAATAATTTCTTTAAATGCACATATATGATATATACACACACACACACCCCTCTACATCATCAACTACACTTCCGAGAACTTTAAATCAGAAGCCATTACCCTCTAGTTGCTGAAGACTTAGAAAAATGTGTCCCAATGTTGAGGACATAACCTCATGTAATAGGAAATAGACCTAGATGCCCAGTGATATGCCTTTCTCCCGTCTGTTGAGTTATGCTGCATGTGCGCATGCTGGTGCGCTAAGGAGGTGAATAGTAGGGGTGTAGTGGGGGGTGTATCAGCTCTGTCAATGGCAAATCCTCCCCCAGTTCATGCCCTCCTCCGGCAATGCCCTGGTTCACTCTGCCTTGCTGAGACCTGGTGTTCCTCCTGGGATACTCCCACTTGCCAAAGCTACCTCCTCCTTGAGTGGCCCCCGTTGGTCCGACGGAGGATGTGAGATCGCCGCTCGAGCTGAGCCAGAATTAAAACACTCCGCTCGTCCTCTAAGCACTTTTGCTGAGTTTGACCCTCAACCTTCTTCTCTAAATGTCTTGTTGCCCCGTCACCCTTTGATGAGTCTGATTCCCTGTCCCAGAGCCAGTTCCCCGTTGTCCCGTCACACATTCACCACTATGAGCAGCTCTGCAATATTGCTACCATGCCTCATCTGAAAATGTGGCTCTTTTCCTTTCTGTCCTAACAAATAATTTAAGATTCAATTCCAGAGAGACCTTTATTAAATAGTTTAAAAATATGGGTGGTTTCTTTTTGAATTTTTGTTAATTGATTTCATGTGTGCTCACTGGCAACATTTCTTTGTTGGATCAGAAAGACAGTGGAAACTCACGGATTATTCCTTGTGATTCTTTGGGCTGAATCGTGGCCTGGGTAATGGGCTTAAGACCCATTGAAATGAGGGGGATGGAGATTGGTAGGTCTGGACCAACAGGGGCCAAAGTACAACCCACGTACTTCTTCAGTGTAGCCTACAAACATTTGTCTGACTTGGAGGTCCCAGCAGGCAGCCCCCGTCTTGATCCAAGCAAGACTATTAACCTCAGGGCACAGTTTGTTTTCTGTCGGCCACACCCCTGTAATGGAGGGTGGCTGCAATCTGCTGCATATTAGATGTGACCCTCCAGCTTCTAGTAGGTTTCTAATTAGACTGTCACATGGGCAAAGTTTAGATGCCCGTGTTCGGGGTTCTACCTACCAATCTGCACGCAAGCCACTTCTCTGTTTAATTGGATTTTTTTTATTTTTAACATGAGGAAAAAAGACGTAAGCTGTTGTGAAGGATGGCAGGTTCTTCCTCTTGTAATTAATGACTTCATTTACATTTTCTGATTTTGCAGATCCTTGATGAATGGTTTGGGCGAACCGTTATCTGTTCCTGCGTGAAGCTGAGCTATGACCATGCACAGAGTATGATTGAAAATCCCAACAGGGTTTTTGGGTCAGAAGAACTGCCTCCAGTCTCTCCTCAGCACCCAGTCGATGAAATTCACCAAGCTGTCCTAAACCTCCACCAAATTGCCAAGCATCTGCGCAAACAGCGCTTCATTGATGGTGCTCTTCGTTTAGACCAGGTCAGTAACCTCGGCATCCGTAACCTGGGGCTATTCACCCCTCCTCTCAGCCCTTATGAGAGCAAACCCAAGCTGGACTCCTTTGATCTCTTGATTGGTCTAAAGACTCCAAAGGGAAAATCAGACTTGAATAAAAGTGTAGGATTTTGTGTCAAAGTTGTTGGGCTTTTTTGTTTTGTTTTAAATATAACTTCACCAAGCTGTGCAGATACAGGACACCTAATAACACAGGAAACAAAACGAAAATAGTTGGGTTGAAATCTACTAGACAAAATAGATAAGGGAAGAGTGATCGCTCTTACAGAATTCTTCATGCCACCTAGAGCTATGGATACAAATCTTATAAATGGAAATAAATGCTGATGATGTCATAACTTTATCAAGGCATTTAGGTGCATGAAGCACATATTTCACTACAAAAGGGTCATCTCCAAAGCATCATTTGCTGTGCTATACTGTAGTTGGAATAATCATATTTTCCAGCAGCACTCCTATCAGTTCTCGGGGCAGGGAAAAGAATTAAAACGTTATCTAAGACAGTTTAATTGTGTATACAGTGGATGTGTTTCAATAGAAGAGACGTAAATGACGTGGTTTCTTATCTGTGACAATGTAAGTGGGGCTGTATCAGTTGTGTTATGTATATTTACTATTTTGCAAGTAGAAACAGGTATTTTTGGGCTCCAGCTCAGAGCTCCTTTTGACTTTGTTGCTCAAAGGCCATAGAGCTACCTCTCTTGTGAAACTACAGGAGGTTGCTATACTTCTGGGAACAGAGGGGTCGACCAGGCTGGCAGACAAAGTTCCTTATTTGTAACGAAAGCGCCATTGTTTTATATCATTAAAATGAGACTCGAAATGTCTGGAAAATAATCTCCTTCCCCGCCCTGAACAGCCTCACCTGGAAAGTTCATTGTTACCCTTGTCTTTTGGGACATGTGCTTAAATATTTAAGGCTCGTCATTCAATAGATAATAGTGAGATTTCGTTAGGCTCAGAAGTGAAAGCATTTCTTATCCCCTGAACACTAGGGAATATACTGTAAAGAGCAATCCTGCTTTGGCAGGGGGGTGGACTAGATAACCTAATAGATGGTAGAGGTGGAAAAGATCTGTGATTACTGTGCGCTCTGACTGCCCTGGGAGAGCACCAGCTATGTCACATAGATTCTGTTCTTGCAATGTTGTGCTGAATGGAACCCGCGTGTGCCTGCACCTCTGAGGCTGGTTTGGTGACAGTGCAACTGCTACAGCAGCTTCCTCACATTTTAAATGGGACGGTTTAGCCAGGGGAAGGAGATCCTGTTCAGCAGTGACCTTGTGAAAAATTAGTGGCGTCTAGTTTTGTTCAGGCCTGTAAAACAGAGCCCAGTTACAAAGCTGCTGCACAAGACTGCCGCCGCTGGAGAGATGGGATCCAAACCTGCTTTAGGGCACAGGAGAGAATTAGTTTGACTTAATCAGTACCTAGTGGGCATTTATATCCCCAAACTGCATTATTTTCTCAGAGTGGCATCCTCTGCTCCAGAGAATCTCTGCCTTCCCCACAGCAGGGACATAGCAGGGTTATGGACAGTAAGAATGAGACGGTTTTAGCCAAGAAGAAGTTTGCACCATACCTGCCCTTTCGATATATGCCATTGATCACCACTTGGTGATGAACTCTACACTCATAAAGGAAATTAAAAATCCAAACCTGTGCAGAAAGCTATTGCCTTGGAGTGTGAGGGTGAATATGAAGGGGTGTGTGTATAGTGTATATTGTGCAGGACAAAGTGAATTCATGTAGCTTTTAATATAACCAATTTATAGTCCCTCACTTTTGTTCACATGACTTCCTTTCGCTACTTTGGTGTAGTTGTGTAGAAGGTATGTTTTCTGTATCTGAGCAAGCAAGGGTGGGCCCTAACAGGAAGCACACCTTTCTAATCACAGGACCTCTCACTGATTTCCTGTTGAGTAATGTAAATCCTGAACAATGGGAGACAAACTACAACAGAGGAAACCAAGAGCAATTAATTATCAGATTAAAGGAAACAATAATCACATAGCAGGAGGGAGTCGAGACACCCAGAAAGCTAGGATTGCATTGCCAGGGGTTGTAAGGAGACAGAATACTTTTGCTCTCTTTGTTCCAAGGGATTTTTGAGCCCTCTTTCTATGTGTTAAGTTCCATTTGGGTTCTGCCTTATAGTCAGTATTGATTGAACAAAGCTTAGGACCTAGTGATTCTTTGTCAGTCCCGCTAATGACATTTATCACTGTGACATGCTGTCATCATTCCTGTTAACGTTATGAAGAGGCATTGTGGTCTCTTGCCATCATTCCTAGTTCAAGGAATTGTGAACCAGAACTTCAGCTCTGCCACTGCTTCATTGTGACCTTGGTTTTCACATAGGGTTGCCAACTTCGTAATATTTAAAAACCGGACATTGCAGCAGGAGTGCCAGAACCTCCCCAGCCCTGCCTCTTCCCCGCCGCCACCCCCAGGGCCCCGCCTCTTCCCCTGAGACCCTGCCACGCCTCTTTTCCCCAAGACCCCACCCTCATTCGCTCCTCTTCTCCCCATCACTTGCTGCTTCCCCCATCTGCCCCAGGCCCAGGTTGGGGGGGACTTGCCTGTGGAGCTAGGCCTGGGAGCTGCAGCTGCCCGATGCAGGTAGGAGGCGGCACCGGCTGAGTAGAGGCTGGCGTGGGTGATGACCCAGTGCCTCCCCCACCCACAATGACCGGACATTGGGTGTCTGGTCAGTAGTACTGACCGGACACTGTCAGGTTCCCTTTTCAACTGGATTTTTCAGTTGAAAACTGGACATGTGGACACCCTATTTTCACATCTGTCTCAGTTTTACTCCTCTGTAAAATGGGAATAATATGTAACTACCTCACGGGGTTGTTGAAACTTAATATTTATTCCCCTACCAAAAAGTTAATTCAACTAAGGGTGGTCCTGAATATTTCCTCCCCACATAAACTCTAAACAGTATTGAAAAGTCAGCTCTGTCTCCTATCAGCCCATGCTGTCAGGCTCCAGTGCCGAATGGTTACATTTTCAAGCAGACACCATCATGCTTTCCCCCAAGCCGCTCCTCACACATGGGAGAAGATCCCTGAAAACATCCACAATACAAATTCATTATCATCCTGCAAAACCCTCCTTAAAACTCTCCTTTGCTACGAGGCTACAGAAAACTGACAACGGTGAGGCCACTGGTGTGCTGAGAACACTGTCAGTTGCATTGACATTGTTTCCTTGTCTCTCCTGGCCATCTGTGTTCATCTGCTGTGTCTTGTCTTGTACTTAGTTCCTGCCCCAAAGAGCTTACAGTGTATCTTTTTGTTCTGTGTTTGCACAGCGCCTAGCACAATGGGGTCCTGATCCATGACAGGGACTTCTAGGCACTATGATAATATAAATAATAGTACTGTGAATTTCCAGGTATTAACCCACCACCATCACAGCCCTCAGTATCTGCAGTACCGAGTTGGATGATTTGTTGTGACATTAATAATTCCTGTTTGAAAGTGGCAGGCATATCTGTGTGATCTGGTGTAAGAACAGTGTCTGTTCATGCAGTGTTGTTTTAATGACACTTTACATGGAATTATTTTGCTCAGAAGAGGAAGACTGTCATTTGGATACCTCTTATATTATCTGCAGCTGGGTGCTATAGAAACACCCAAGAAAGATTAGATGGGTAAGACAGATACTCAGGTGGTAGTGAATTGGTAAAGTGTCTTTGGTTTTTGTGGATCGTAGACTGACCTTTTAAACAACATTTGTGTGAATAAGAGTAAGATGTGAATGTGTTTTTGTGCAAATGAGAGAAGGAGTGGTGATGAATGGATAAAGTTCATTTATGCTTTGTAGCTACTGTGTGTTTTGTTTCAGTGGCAGAGTTAAAGTTGTTTAGCTGCTGGTCATTGAGAATGCTTGTTAAATGAAAGTGTGAATATGGTGTTATGGTTGTTGTCTTGGCTCTTTGTTTTGAATTTCCTTTGTTCTGTGATTCAGTAGGATGCCACGTGCCCAGCAACCAAAAAGCTCAGTGCACTCACTGGTGAAAGTTGTGTCAATTAAAACTTTCTGTGCCTGGTGTACAAAATTTTCCCACTGTAGCTATATGTACAGCATACGCTTTCCCCCTACATCCTCTTCAGTTCAGTTCTCCTCCATGACACCCTTAGCCCTTCTGTCTGCAATTCCCCATAGCTCCAGAATACAATTAAGTGCTTAATGTTTAAAGTCTTATTATTATTTGTATTAAATGCATAGTAATGGAAGCTTTCATAGAATCATAGAATCATTGAGGTTAGGGTTGGAAGGGACCTCAGGAGGTCATCTAGTCCAACCCCCTGCTTGAAGCAGGACCAATCCCCAATTTTTGCCCCAGATCCCTAAATGGCCCCCTCAAGGATTGAATTCACCACCCTGGGTTTAGCAGGCCAATGCTCAAACCACTGAGCTATCCCTCCCCCCAAGGGAAGGTCATTGGGTCATTAAAACTTCAATTGCTAAGAAGCTTGTGGGTCCATAATCACAGAGATTTTAATGTATTTTCTTTCATTTGGAACTGAGACATTTAGATGGCAAGGCAATAAATAGGTGCCTTAGAAATACCGGACAGAGAAAGAAATAGAAACAACCTTACATGTGATTGTTAGTTTTAAGTATGAGATTATCAGTTCAAGTGCATCTAGGAGTGGCCTACTGATAAATGTTCTCCTTTGGTTCAGCTGCTTGAAGCTGATGTACGGGGACTGGAAGACTAGCTACAAAAATGGTATATGCACATTTAAAAGGAAAATAAACTAGGAGCATGAGCTCTCTTTATGATCACCATTATAAACAACTGACTCTGAGATGACTGATGGCTTTACTAGTATTCCCTGGGGCTGCTCTCCCCAGCACACGCACACTTATGTGCTTGAAAAACTGCGTTTGACTTGAGTTTATTGTGAAAATAACCAAATGTGTCTTTGCACCTGATTGGTGTGGGGCACCACGTTGTTCGGTAAAGCAGTTTATCTCTTATTTTTGAGCAATAGACACTGGGTTTGGAGGTGGATGGGGCAGAAAGCGAAGCAAAATGGGGAAAAACTGGGAAGATGATATTACTCGAGTTAAGAACTGAACTACACACGGACTAGACTAAATTCTGTTTGTTCACAAACTGCACGCTTAAGGGGATCTGCCACTGGCTTACCATCTGTGTGAGGCTTGCATTGACCCAGGGTTCTTAGGTGTGTTTGAAAGAAGTTGATGGATTTAAAGACTGCATTTATGCACCTGTACTTCTGCATCACGTTGGATAACTTTGGTAGCCACTTCATTTAACTAAGAAGATGGGACTCCTGAAGCAGGATTAATAACAGTAAAGTACTGAGAAGTGAGGAAGAAGAACCGAAAGGTGTTAAGTAATGTAAGATCTCGAAAACGTAGGGTTCTTCACCAAGAAAGTGTCAAAACTTTGCTCTCCCATGGGTTCATCTATCTGACAATCAGTGTTAATACTTTGGGCAGTGTTGAGAAGCTGACTCCGTGTGTCACCCACATAAAAAATGAGCAGGTAGAAAAGGGAAAAGGAAGAAGGTCTTCGACGTAGTCTGGTATGTTCACAGCAATTCATAGGAATGTTTCCAACAGGCAAAGACAGAAACCCATGGATTTAGATGGTGGCTCCTGCTTATGCTTTATAAGTGGATCTCCTGAGAGTTAGAGATTAATCAACATCTCCATTAAAATCTTCCAATATAAATGACTGTTGGAAACAATTATAGGCAATTGCTTCGTCATATTTCTCCGCTGATACCTGTCTGATGCGAGCCCTGGAATGCTCCTCTTCTTGCTTTGTGGAGGTAGCATGTGGCATCTGCCCCAGTTAAGGTGGCTGTTCTGCATATGGGTAGGTATATAAAATATATCTAATACTATTGAACGTAGGGGTAGGAGGTTCTTCCTCTGTTGTTTGACATGTTGCTTTGCTGGGACAGGAAAGGTCTGTAAATATTCCTTACATAGGTTAATAATACTTGCGTATGCTTTCCCCGCTAATGCAGTAGGGACTCTGGTTCTTTTGCCTTAGATAGACTTTTAAAAAATTATGTGGCTGGACAGCTTACCAGTGCAGTGATTGGCCTTTTCTTTAGAGAACTGAGTCGTTGTTCTGATCATGACATCCCATTACTCTGTTTTCTCAATGCAGGGATTCTTCGAGAGAGGTGTATGTGACTTCCCAGTAACTATTATTCCACGTAGGCAGTATCCTATGGGGCACAGAGTCATACTCTCTCTCACATCTCTTGCAAAGAGCTCTGCCTTGTTTGGTGTCTTAGGCCAGAAAGGATCTGGCATTTGGCACATAGGACATGGTGTATGGTAACAATTCATCCCTGACTTTGGTTACACTGAGGATTAATTTGTCCTGGTGTATGCGAATATCATGCTGGCTACTTTCCCTGGTCAGTAGCAAAAGGTGTTTCCATGACTATGTAATGGCCCCAAAGCATGTGCTGGAGATCATTTGCCTCAAGGCTGTGGCTGAGTGTAGGATACTCCCTTCAGAAAAAACACCAGTGGAGAGACGTGGGTAGTTTCCTTCTACTCACTGTGGTCCTACTAACCCAAGCCATGAGGTCTTTGTGAAATCAGGGCTCACCTGGCTGACTGATTTTAAACCATATTCTAACCTCTTCAGCTGGCTGATGTAGCACAGCTCCACTTTAATTTGTGTCATTTAAACGTGTCAAGAGGATTTGTGGTGTGAATGGTCTGGATCACACCTGAGGCCATGTGTTGGTCACTTGACTCAAACACCTGGAACAAAACGTACCATATGGAAAAATGAATGCAGTGTGCGAATCACAGACTGCCTGGTCCGATCCCTTTGATGATTTAAGTTATTTTTCATGGGGAGCAAATCTCAAAGTAGAAGGAGCGGAGGAGGAGATGTGAGAATATTTGCACTATTTCAGAATAACAGCCGTCTTAGTCTGTATTTGTATTTGTCTTGGGACTGAGAGAGGCCAGACAGCAGCCCATCTTCTCCAACCCATCCTAATCCAAGTCTCCAATATTACAACCAGTATAGGTAAACCAGTATGCATCCGATGAAGTGAGCTGTAGCTCACGACAGCTTATGCTCAAATAAACTGGTTAGTCTCTAAGGTGCCACAAGTACTCCTTTTCTTTTTGCACTATGTTTCAGCCCTAGTACAAAAGCTAAATGGGCTAGATATAAGAGCCTGAAAATGGCTTATAATGAAAATTGCCAAGGTCATTACAGCAGAGGAGGAGAAACATAACAGTGCGTAGCTGGCTCCAGTTGAGAGGGTGTAAGAGAAAAGGAAACAAATGCTGATGGGGACTTTTCTCTAATCATTTTATATCACAGTTCAGCCATTATCCTCTCCTCTGCTTTCATGTCTGTCTGAAAAGAGATCTCTGATGCACAGGGTGCGGGCAGCAGGTGTTGTGTGATCACTGGTGGACAGTTGATGATATTATAATGCTCAAGGCAGTTGGGACGAAATTGGACATTTTGTAGATGAATTTCCTTTTGATATTTTAGCCTTTCTACCAGCACCATTGAATCCTTTGTTAAATGAGCTCCCAAGCCCATGAGCATCTGCCATGGGTTATTGCACTTCACTTCCTCTAAGTATTGGAGGGGAGTTTACAACAAGTATGTTAGCAAAGTAAAAATTACTTAGTTAATGATGTTGTTGCAGCATCATAGGTGAGCCATGACACTGAGCAGGCAAATATGCAATGGTGTAGTCATTGTCCGGAAGAGCTTACAATCAAGGTCAGGCAATCTGTGAACAAAGGGCGGGTGTGTGCAGGAGTGCATTACCATTAGTGTTGATTTTCAGTAAGTCTTGGAGCACTGGGGAAGTCCCAGAAGACTGGCAGAAAGCTAATGTGCCAATTTTTAAAAAGGGTAAACGGGATGACCCAGGTAATTACAAGCCTGTCAGCCTAAAATTGATCCCTGGCAAGAAAATGGTGTGGCTCTAGGGGGGGACGCTATTAATAAAAAGAATTGAAAGATGTTAATGTAACTAATGCAAATCAACATGGGTTTATGGACAGTAGAGCTGTCAAACGAACTTGGTATCCTCTTTCGTTGAGGTTACAAGTTGGGTTGACACCATATACTTAGACTGCTCTAAGGCATTTGGCTTGATACCACACGACATTTTGATTAAAAAACTAGCACAATATACAATTAACATGGCACACATTAAATGAAGTAAAACCTAGCTAACTGATAGGTCTCAAAGTGTCATTGTAAACAGAGAATCATGGTCGAGCGGGTGTATTTCCTGTGGGGTCCCGCAGGGATCAGTTCTTAGCCCAACTCTATTTTACATTTTTATCAGTGACCTGGGGAAAAAAAAACAAAATTATTACTGATAAAGTTTGCAGATGACACACAAATTTGGAGAGTGGTAAATAATAAAGAGGACAAGTCACTGATTCACAGCTATCTGGATTGCTTGGGAAATTGGGCGCAAGCAAATAATACTCATTTTAAGATGGCCAATGTAAATGTAGGAACAAAGAATGTAGGCTATACTTGCAGGGTAGGGGATTCTACCCAGGGAAGCAGTGACTGAAAAAGATTTGGGGTTTGTGGTGGATAATCAGCTGAACATGAGCTCCCCCTGGCCAAAAGAGCTAATTGTGTTCCTGGGATACATAAACAGAGGAACCTCAAGTAGGAGTAGGGAGGTTATTTTACTTCTGTATTTAGCAGTGGTGAGACTGCTGCTGGAATACTTTGTCCAGTTCTGGTACCCACAATTCAAGAAGGATGTTGATAAATTGGAGATTGTACAGAGAAGAGCCATGAGAATGATTAAAAAACATTCCTTATAGTAAAAAGAAAAGGAGGACTTGTGGCACCTTAGAGACTAACAAATTTATTTGAGCATAAGCTTTCGTGAGCTACAGCTCACTTCATCGGATACAGTGCACTGAATGCATCCGATGAAGTGAGCTGTAGCTCACAAAAGCTTATGCTCAAATAAATTTGTTAGTCTCTAAGGTGCCACTAGTACTCCTTTTCTTTTTGCGAATACAGACTAACACGGCTGCTACTCTGATTCCTTATAATGATAGACTCAAAGAGCTCAATCTATTCAGCTTAACAAAGAGAAGGTTAAGGGGTGAATTGATTACAGTCTATAAATATCTACATGGGGAACAAATATTTAATCAGGTCTCTTTACTCTAGCGCAGAGAGGCATAATATGATCCAATGGCTGGAAACTGAAGCTAGGCAAATTCAGACTGGAAATTACTTGTAAATGTTTAACAGTGAGAGTAATTAACCATCAGAACAATTTAGTGCTGGATTCTCCATCACTGACCATTTTTAAATCGAGTTTGGATTTTTTTCTAAAAGATCTGCGCTAGGAATTATTCAGTGGAAGTTCTGTAGCCCATGTTACACAGGAGGTCAGACTGTCAGTGTTTCTCAATCTTTTTTATACCAGGGACTGGCTTGCTGCCTTCCTAAACTGTGTCAGGGAAATCTGAGGGATCCGTGCCGGTCCACAGACCGGTCGTTGAGAAACACTAGATTAGAGTATCATAATGCTCTCTTCTGGCCTTGGAATCAGATCATGTTATTTAGAAGGTTTATAGCTGGTGAGAGTCTATATGATTCTGGGATGCGGGGTGGGGGGGGTGGGGATCCTCTAGGGTGTTTTAGTATATTTTGATTGAATGATGATTTTGAGTGGAGAGCCCCAGAATCCAGGTGCGAAGAGGCTTTCCCCCTCCTAGGGTTCTAACCAAGGCCTTCCAGGGTCTGAGTAGAACTGAAGTTCTCACACGTGTACCTTCACTCTGGGATGCCATGTTCCCCTTAACAGCCCTTTTGTGTCAGGACAGCTTCTCACTACATGAAGCAGGTGGTGAAGTCAACTAGCTGCCTGTTAAGGGAAGGTGGTGATAGTTCGTAATGCTAGAAAGCGGGCTATGTTATGTCATGCCAGGAGCCACCAGTGCCTGAATTTCTAGGAGAGTAATGAATTGAAATAGCTTTCCCATGTATTGATGTTCTGGAGAGAATCTGCCTTCTGTAAACATGAAAACTTGTTAATTATTTCTTTATTCTCTATAAAATAAATGTTCTAACCATTTACCGATATAAACGAGTTCTTCGGTCATTTACAAACAATTTGCTTATAAACCAACGCAACTTAAACCTAATGGTAAGTTGCACTAATGCAGCTAATTTTTGATTTTATTAAAATTCACCCTGTGCCTGAAAACCCGGCTGATAGAAAATACCATGTTGTGTGTGTTAATTTAGACATATTGTTATTCTAATAATACATAGCACTAACCTAGCCTTTGTGATCCTTCAGCCTCAAAGTGCATTACAGAGGTGGGGTTCGCTGTCCCCATTTTACAGATTAGGAAACCATGGCCCAGAACGGAGAAGTGACTATCTAACGGTCACAGTGTGTCAAAGGCAGAGTGGGCAAGAGAACACGTTCTTGATTCCCAGTCCAATCGCCAGTGCCTCATGCTACAGGTCGTGGTTCTCTTCCCTCTCATTTCTCTTACTGGGAACAGTTCTGGGAAAACCAGTTCTTTCTTTCCTAATAAATCATCATTCCTGCAGTTTATCCCCAGCCCAGTCATGTGGTGTCTGTGACACCATTTCTCCCGCAGAGGATTCTAATATCACAACCAGAGGGATCTCTGAATGACTTCAGGAGAGAAACAAGCCTAGAAACAGATGAGGTTCTTACTGTAAATGGCCTTTGTTGTTACAGCCCTCCACATGAGTCTTGAGCTCCTGGCATAGTTGTTGAATTGAGAATAAGGCTGTGAAATATACCTCTTTAAAATTCCAGAAGTATGGCTTCACAGGCGATCCCCTTCCTCCTAATCTACTCCGTTCTCTCAGGCTTTGGCCCTGAGCTAGCTCACCCTTTGGCTTTGGGACTGAGCTAGTTGTCTGGTGTTGTGTACAAGGCTTTCTTTCTGAAACAGGGAGTTGATGCACTGTGCAATGTTGATTTAAACTCAATAACACACTTTCCTTTTCCTTTCAAATGAATACAGTATTGCTAGCTTGTCCCAAAGGGGCACTATCCAGCAATAATCACACTCCTCTTGTGGACATGGCTGTGGATACTTGCCGGCACATCATGGGCAATGCACAGCCTGGAACATTGCTAATCTCCTACACGGATACATATTGCTTTAGATCACTGATACTCAGACTGAGGCTCGCAAGCTCGCAAGTAGCTCTTTAATGTGTCTCCTGCGGCTCTTTGCAGCATATGATGATATTAAAACACTGTGTGATTTAATTATTAACCAGTCAGGATGCTTTTACTATGTTATTAACCAGATATAGTTGATAAAATAATAATACTTTGTCAATCATTTTACAGTGAGAAATATTACATATATATATAGTAAATGAAACAATGAATTCACTGTGGCTCTTTTGGGTAATGTTGATCACTCATTGCGCTCCTGAACCACTGAGGTCTGAGTAATGCTGCTTTATATGAATAGCTGGACAGAGATGGAGCCTTGCTGTGCTTGCATTAGAGTGCATTCCTTGCTGTATTGTTCTTGTGGGGTGAGCTGGTGGGCTCAGCAAATGCTGACTGGAGATGGGCGTGGGATGTTTTTGTCCCTTACCATGTGTGCAAAAGATGGAGATAATCTCTCAAAGAAAGAGACACTTGAATGGTGAATACAGTAAAGCACATGGGTAGGTGATATTGTTGAGTGTGGTCAGAAGGGAGATTGTAGCTTTGGCTGGTAATCTTGAAAGAGGCTCGAGGTGGAAAAGTTGGTTATCTCGGTGGAACAGAAACAAACTGATTCTTGAGCGAGACTGTTAACAATGTAGATAAAACAAAAGCCTCAAAACTGTGTGTTTGTGTTGAGGTGTGTGTGGGGTGAATGGCAGGGTAAAACTCTGATAGATAGATATAGATATATATTTTTAATGGAGAAACAATCCCTGCTCCAGTGTAGTCCTTTGCCCTTCTATCGGATGTCAAGTGTTTTTCTTGTAGAGCTATGTACGAACGTCATCCCAAAGGCTTTTGTTGTTTTAGGTTCCGTTTAGCACGTATTTGAGCTGAGACTTGTCAAGGTTTTTTCAGGTATTAATTATAGCTGACGGCATGGCTAATCCATCATTCTCAGTGCATTGTGTCATGGCTTGTTGAGTGATGTAACTTCCAATGCGATTGGTGTGCCATAGGTGAGAACGTGACAGATCTGTGACAAAGATGGTTTTGCGTCACCTCCCAGTAAATGGAGGGAAAGTGAATTGTATACCGACAAAAGGCAGCCTTTGGGAAAAGATTAAACATTTCACTTGTGTGATTTTCTAGCTAGGAATTTCACTTCCGAAGTTGGAGTAGTAAAAAAAAATAAAATAAAATAGGAAGCTCTTTTGCACGTCTGTAGCTCCTTTCATCTGCTGCTCTTGGAGTGCTCTGCCAATAACCAGCCTCAGCACTTCCTTCTGAGATGAGGGAGACTTTTCCCCTCTGTGTAAAGTGAGGATGCCGAGGCACAAAGAAGCTAGTGGCCTGATGTGTCAGAGAGCTGAGCTCTTGTAGCTCTCTCGCCACCTCTGAAATCAGCCCATAAGAGTCTTGCCCAAGGTCACAGTGAGTCAGTGGCAGAGCTCAGAATATAACCCAGGCCCCTAACTAACCACTGCCTACATTATTTTGCTGACTGAGCCCATCTTCAGCCCACCTTGAAACATGTTTAAGGATCGGGATTACGGCCTCTCGTGGAGTTGCTGCAGGTCATTGGGAGCACGCTTTGCTGAATAGCCTGTTGCTTTTGTCCGGAAAGCACATAACTATGGATCTGTCTCTAGCAAGGTTATAGATAGTTTATCTTACTACACCATCCATATCCAATGACCAGGGAATACTTTATATCCTGTGAGCTCAATTCAGAGCGCAGATTTCACATGGGTATGTAACTGTTTAAAATGGGAGTGTGAAACATGCCATGTTGGATCAGATAGTTGTTCTGCTTAGTACTTTGCCCCAAGGATTGGCCAATACCTGATGCCTCAGAGGAAGGGGAACTCCTCCTCCCTGAAATGCACCTACCTGTTGTGCAGTGCTGTATGTAGAGGAGACGGGGTCCTTCCTGATCCCCCAGAGACTATCCGTAACCTGAAGCATGAGTTTTTATTACTCCCGAGTTATGAATTTTAGGGATAATGGAATTATCTGCCTCTTCTGAAAATCTAAGTAGACTATTAGCAGTGAGTTCTCCAGTTTCGATGTGTGCTGTTTGAAGCTGTCTGCTTTTATTTGTTCTGCATATACCACCAGTTAAGTCAGTTATGACCCCCTGTTCTTATATAGCAGGACTGTTCGGCATTAGGCAAAGGGTAGTGAAAAAGTAGTTCTAGCCTGGCGGTGACCAGATGGAGGCGTTGTGTGGCTTTTCCCAAAAATGTGCTAGGCACTTCACAGACCAGTGGAAGGAGCCACTCATATGATATGATTCTGCAGCCTTTTAAGTGGGTAATTCCCTTAAGCGAACTTGGTTTGTTCCCATCACAGTGCTGTGACATATCAAAGATAAAGTCTGTACTCTTGAAAAGTATATTACGGTCTTAATGAAACTTAATGGGTAACTTTACGTTTTAACTGATCATCCGTGTAAGTTAGGCCACAGTGTGGGGTCAGATGACTAGATCACTGCTATCCTCATTTTGCAGACGGGGAAGCTGCAAAGCTGTAACTTGGTCTTGGTGACACAGGGACTCTGGTGCTAGAACTCAATGGTGAAATCCTGCCTCCACTGAAGTCAATGGGAGCTTTTCCACTGACTACAGTGGGGCCAGAATTTCACCCTAGATCTCCCGATTCCTAATTCTGGCCTTTAATCATACCACCATCCTTCCTTTGGCTAGATATCTGCATTAATCCAGCTAGCATTTAGCTCCTCGTTATCATGTTGTAGTGGAAAGTGGACCACAATACTGAGAAATGAAATGCTTAAGTGACTAAAATGGGATTTTTAAAATGCAATTTAGTAAATTATTACTCTGTCAGCGATGCATTTATCAGGTACAGAAGGCAGAATGAAATAAAACAGGGTTTGGCATTAAAGAAAATGAGTCACTTTTTCTATTGCATCATCTATAAACTTTTTTCCCTTTTCATGTATGTATGGTTGAAATTACTTGGAGGTTTTGAATTTTCACTTCAACTCTCTGCTTTTTATTATTTTCAAACACTGCTGAAAGTGACTGTAGACAGTACTGTCTTCACATTGCCTGATGGTTCATTATTTTTGTAAATAAGCCATTCACTGAGCAATATGTAGCTAATGAAACTTACTGGCGAGTTGGATTGTTTCTTGAATAAGAGGTGGGTTTGTCGTGGGATAGGTTCCCCTGACCAAGCAATGGGGCGGTCGAACAGAGATCATTTTGAGGAGCTGGTTTTGGAGTTTTTGTGCCCTAAGGTGACACATTTTTAAGTCCTTGGATAAGCATTCTTCTGTGTTTATTTAAATCAAAATAAACTAAAAATCATATGGCACAATGACACACCTGCTGAGCTGGCACATGGGGGGGCCTTTTTTCTTTGTTTTTCGTTTTAAGGAGACTTATAATCCGTACATGTCTCTGCCCAATTTATAGGAGTGGGTGATACACAAATGCACAATGGAATGCAACGCATCAGGGTAGCTAGCTAACTGTTCTTTTCTTTTGCTAATATTCTGTCTGTTCCCAGTTTAAGCTATTGCAAATGGTCAGGTTCTCCACATTGTAGAAGAGATTTTGATTAATATGAGGGTGTTTTAAATGTTACTTCTGTTTAAGCTCTACCATGCCAGTAATGTAGCTTACCAGGTTTAGCAGAAGGGTCTGCTGTGGCTGTCTTGTTTGAGGCTACAAACTTTGGTCTGTAGAGGCAGAGAATTGCAAGTGGTTCAGTATGCTCCTTTACAGTAGTGTATGTGGTGCAGTTATGTAATACCCAGCCTGCTGTCCCTGGAATGGTTGTAAGTCACTAGTGTTTCCTGAGGTCATCATCAGTTAGATAGCGGGAGCTTCTGTTACCACAATGTCTCTGTGCTTTGTGAAAGCTGGGTAAAATAAACTAACGGTGACAGTAAACGCTGAGAGAGTGGCCAGATGTAAATACTGTATATAAATGGGATTTCTGTCACTGTCAAGGGTATCCACTAGAGCCAATTACCTGAAGCAATGGTTTTCAACATGCCAGCGCTGACAAGATGATGTATAGGCAGTCTTTTTTTTATGACGACGAAATCCGCCACTGATGTTCAGCTCAAAGAGCTGACCCCAAATACCCACATCCTTCACCTTAGTGAGAAACAGCTACTCCTTGGCATGAACTTGCTGATGTCCCTTCCCACTTACGATTTTGAAGCTACTGTCTCACGTAGAACATTAAAGTAGATAAGTGAACTTTTCCTCCCTGTGCCCAGAAAGACACAACGGAGCAACACCGTCTAAACTTATCCCCTTTAATAAAACTGCCAACGGAAACCTACATCTTGTGACTGAATTCTTCCGTTTGGTGGATTTCTTGGATTGTTGTTGACTAGGACCCCTGGCAGGCAGTCCTGTGTTTATCCAGGCTGTGATTGTTCAGTAGGTCTGTGGCTGTCTTTATGCCAGACACAGAGAATTCGCATTTTGCACAAACAGCCACTAGCTTTCATTCTTCTGCAAAGTGCAGTTTGGGGTAAAGACTTAAGGCAGGCCAAGAACTAGGAGCTAGCAACAAGCGCTTTCTTGAACGTCATGAATTCTCAGCCAGTCGATGGAGAGAATGAAAGTCTGTTTTCTTTCTGGAAGATCTCCTAAGGAGATTCCAAAAACCATTAATGCTGAACCTACCTTGTTTTGTCGGTTTCCCATTATAAAACTTTGCCTGATTTTCAGACATGCTGAGCACTGGCAGTTCCAGTTGAAGTCCGTGTGCTCTGGCCTCTTATTTTTAAGAGGGTAAAAACCTCCCACTAGACGGAAGATTGCCACGGGGCATGCTCAGTGTCAGTTTTAGATGGAATGTTCTGTGCTATATTCATTGATGCTGGAATTTGACATGGACGTCAGAGATGGAAGGAGGCTTTATCATAAGAACTTATCTGGTGATTTTTTTTACCTTTTCCCCATCACCAGTAGGAACCAGGGCAGGTTTGTTACCTACAATGTATTTGCGAGTGCTTTGTCACTAAATCTTTCTAATTGCAGGGACCCACACAGAGATGAGCTGTGTGCCCCCTGAGAATTATCTCGGTCAGTTTCACCCAAGCAAGGAGCAGCAGCAGGTAGATGTGGAGTGTGGGTAGAAAGGTTGCCTTAGGGTCTGCCCCTGCTATGCACCTGATTAGTCACTCTCTAGAGTTTTATACATTTAAAAATAGAGCCTGCAGAGACTTTGCAAGGAGCTACGCCCTTTGCCCCAAAGTACACTGGGGTACAGTTCAGTAGACTGAAGAGCTTCACCTGATTACATACAAGTATTCATGCAAAATGACTCACATGATTATCTTTAATCTCATCATCAGGTGTTTCTTTTCATTATAGTCAACAAGATAACCTGCTGGTTATTGCTCTTACTGTAATTGGGTTTTACTTTAAAGAGCTGAAGTGTCACTTGCTAGGAAGAAATCCTGGGGTGTGAGATGCCCCCTAGTGCAGATGTGGTAGCATAACTCTGCTCTGCCATAGCCTGCTCTGAGTCCCTTTGCGCTGTAGGTTAATGGCTCACGCTGCGTGTGTAGATGGCTGTGAAATGACTGAAACTGGTGAATCCTAGCAGGGGCTTTCATTCTTCTGTTTGAAATGGGAAAATCAGCTCGGGGCTCAGTTTATGGAAAGCAGCATGAGGGTTGATTAAAAAAAGAAAAAGCCCTTTAGAAAAGCAATTTGCTTCTCCTTTCTGCGAGCAGGGCTTCCAAACGAACTCAGTAAATGCTACAGTACAGTCACCAGGCCTGGAAAAAAATCTCAAGTGAAGTAACACGGTGGCTGTGGTAAATATGAACCGAGGCCTTTGGAAGTAGCTAATGGCATCTCCCCAAAGAGTCTCCTTTCTCCCACCGTGGGCTGTGCCAGCAGTGAGCACTTCCAGCCCTGGCTTCTAGTGGAGGAAAGCATCATTTGGCTCCCTTTGGATTTCATTACTCTTCCTCCACTGCCTCCCTCCCTCCTTCCCTGCAGCAAAAGCCTTTCCAGTTGTAAAGAAGTGAATTAACTCCCAGGCCTTTTGAAGCCCTTCATGTCAGTGATAGATGAGGCAGCTTTCTATAACTTCAAAGAAGCAAATTCTGCTAGTGAATGCAGGCCAGAGGAGTTGAAAAGTCCAAGCAGAACAGGGAGGCACGTGGTGTGACCCAGCTGTCAAATGGGGCACCCTGGAGACTACCCCTGCTGGTGCCATGGAAAGGCAGGAACAATGCCACTCTCAGTAAATTGAGTGTCCTGAATGCCCATTTTTTGTCCTGTTTTCAATGGACTTGGGCACATCACTTAACATACAGCAGCCATTTGTGCTGGATTCACAGAGCCTGAAAGGCTTTGAGAGGGTGCTCTCTGCCCTGCATAATGGAGATTTAGCACACTGGCATTTGGGAGATCTCGTTTCAGGCGTCCATAGCTAATCATATTAAAGGTGACCTCTTGGGCAGCGCTTTCCATTGTTGCCATATGTTTTGTCCAGTGCTTGAGTGATGTAGTGCATTGCAATGTGTTCATGCAGTAGCTAATTTAATCACCAGAGTTAACCCCCTCTCCTGTTCTACACTTTCAGAATTTATTAGCTCCCTTCTAACTCTCTGGGCATTGTTTCTGTCTCCTTCATAAGGAGCTTGGGAGATATGGGTTGTATTTACTTTGAAGGGTGTCTTTCAAAAATCAGAAGAGCTAATTAATGCTGCATTGGTAGGATCATGTTGGTTCTGTTCTCTTGTGAGTGTTGTCTTGAGTGTCTTTCCATGGAGAAATTAGGGATTGGGCTCGAGGGTTTTAAAAAACCAGAACAGTATGAATGGAAACATGGCTGAGAAGCTGAACGTCTCCTGTAATTTATTTTTTTTAAAATAAATAACTAATTTTGAGAGGTTGACGGTCTCTGTAAAGTGTTGTGTTGGCTTCTGCTCTTTAAAACTTTAGCCCTTAATAGGAACAACTCCAAATCAAGGAATGACCAGAGGGGAAAAACTATACAGTTCCCCCAAATCCATAAAATTGGCTAGTTGCAAGGCTTGAATGAGGCAAGTTTTCTGTGAAAAAGAGAAGACTGCTGCAGCTGTCTTGATCTACAAAAGTCGGGCATCTATAGGGAAAGATACTTTTTGGAGTCTACAGTGAGGATTATTTCAAAAGACAGAATCCAACTAATGTTTTCATCACTGCCCCAATGGACTTTACAGCATGGGGATGTATATTAAAAACAGGAATTTGAAATTTCAGTTGTCCTGTGACCTTCTTTGGGAGTGAGTGGGGGTCAGAGCTGGAAGGGAATGATTAGATTTTTATGACCAGGTTGCTAGTATACTGTGCTCCCAAAGGGAGGAAACCTTGTAATTTTCTTACACTTGCCGAAGCAGACTATTTAGTAAATACCTCATGCTTTGGTTCAGTTTTTAGATTCCCTTCTCCTCCTACAATGTGCTTGTACCCACAACTCTAAATAGCAGAATAAATCCCTGATGTCTTTGGAACTCAAAACATGGTTTGTACACATCTGAGCTTCCTGATCCTGTGTGTGTTTGTTTGTGTTGTGGTTTAGATTTGGTAGGGAGAAGGAATCATGACACAAAAGTTCATGGATTTGTGACTGGTTTTAAAAATACTGTTTTACATTTTATGTATCTTCATTTTGCAAAAGCGCAATACTGTTTACAAACCCTAACCACAGCTCCTGACCGTAAAACATGTCAAGCCCCTTACGTATGTTTATAACTCTTTATTTGACATTGTTATTTAAGAGCCTGCTGTGCATGAATGCTGGAAGAGCCTCAGTGACCATACCCCACCCATTACAATCCCATGATTGACAGTGGCTCTGCAGGTTCAGACATCGTTTTGGCCATATAAAAATACCACCTTACTCTTTTTTTTTATTGCACCTTTTCATACTGAAGGATCCCAGAGCCCCTTTCAAATAAGTACATATAGACATGGCTTCGTTGCTGAAATGCAGCCCCTTGTAGAATGGAATCCTGGAGCCAGTCTGGCATCGAGCTTACAGCATGCTGTTAGAACAGTTCGGGAAGGGGAAATTTGACCTAGGACATTGGACCACACCCTGCAATCTTGTGAAAAGTGTTATGTCATCGATGATCACACAGAGAAGACAGGTCCTCACAGTTCATAACAACCCCATACAGTAAGGTGCATGGTATTCAAAATATCGATCTGGGAAGGATTAAAGGTTGAGTAAGCCACACTGGAATCTGGACTTTATGGCTCCAGGGACCCTAGACATTTCACACCGTACTTCCCAGTGTCTGTAAAAGAATGGGATGGAATTTAAACAGAAATTAGTGTGTGTGTTATAAAGAGGGTATTTTTATAAATAGGGAATATTTCCAACTCCAGTTTAATGGTCAGCAAAAAATAATGTAGAAAGGCTGTTGTGATTGTTTTTGTTACTTTTCAGAGCCCTTATCATGTAAGTACTGTCCGTGTTTTCATGTATTTATCTCTTGGGTGGAAAGTAATGAGCTTTGATCTGTCTTCAGATGTAACTCCACAAATATCCCTAAGGAATGAGACAGTGCCTGGATCCCAGACTAATCTGTGCACCTGAGATCTGTGAGCTTCATTAACATCTTAGCAGGGGAAAACAGTTAACATGAACAAACCTAAGAAAATAGGATTTGCCTTATTTGATCAGACCCTAGGTCCATTCCCGCCCTATATCCTCCCTGCACCAGTGGTTACTAATGGGCACATTAGGGAGAAACAAAAACTGTTCATGATGCCGGGGTTACATTGGGGGCCTGATTTAAATACTTTAATATACAAAACCTGACTATCCGTTCACTCTCAGCCCATGAAAAAACAAATTTAGATTATAATCATGTCAAATAATAGGGACAGCAAAGTCCACCCCACCTTCTCCAGCCACACACAATACACAGAAAAATCTAGACCTGCCCAGCTCCCCCCTCACCTGCAAAAACCATAATAGAGGAGCCTTGCATGGGGCTCTTCCGGTGCCTCCCCTCACATAATTTGACATAGATTAGAAGCCAAATCAATCACTCCTATTGTATTTTATCAGTTAGCAGCAACAGTGGTGTACAAGATGCAGGACAGGCCGGCAAGAAGGCTAGTTCCTTTCCCTGCCCTGAAGATCAGGGAATGTTTTAAACAAAGGCGAGGGGACAGGATGTAAGAAAAGCAAAAGGATTGAGGAGTGAAGTTTGGCGTGAATCTCGTTAGTGCCACGCTTTTTTTTATATGGCGTTTCCTAGGGATGTTTTGCTTTTATTGTAAAATATTTTAATTTCGTCGACCAGTATCCTAGTCCCCAAAGAAGTAAGTGAAAAACAGTTCAGTGAGATATTTCTTAACATAGTGTTACAGGTAACACCTACATTGCCTATAAAATACATTAGTTAAATAAAACACCCCTGCTTCTCCCCCCCCCCCCCCCATCCTCTAGTGTGTGTGTGCTTTGTGCAGTGCTTTGTGTATGGTCAGTTTCACTGGTTTCCTCTGTATAGTCAGTCCAGTTTCCCCTGTTGTTTGTGTGGGCTTTTCACACAGCAACAGGAGAGAGGAAAGATGCTTCACTGCGATTTGTTAAACTACAAGCATTGGCAGGAGGACTCGGGATAGGAGCAGAAGCAATACCAGGAAGTAGTTAAAACTCCTTTTAGACAGTGGATAGATTTCAAGGGTTGCCCCTTTGTCCACGTGTGAATGAATCTCTGTCGTCTGTAACTCCTTGGCTCAGGTCCATAGACACAGGATGTGATGGTGGCACCTGAAATGATTGAATGATGCAAGACAAATAAAACCCAAGGATAACTGAGCTATTCTTGTCCTTTGTAGGCAGAAGTGAGTACAAAGGAACCTTTCCCCCACTGAACGTATCAAGGCTTTGAATACAAGTTTGTGAATGAAAAGGAAATGAACTTTTAAAATAAATCAAAAACTTTCTTCTGTGGTTTATTTTTCCTAAGTCACGTCTCTGCATCATAAATGAAGGGCTTGGCCTGGGGTTTTTTCTGTAGGATACTTGTGATTGGGACCTGTCATTTTACAACGAGACACTTCTGAGTGCCTTTGTCCTGCGAAAAAGTTAGCTTGTTCTAGATCCCTTTGATTGTTGGGTTTGATCAATTGCTTATCCCTTCCTGTTCCTGCTTTGTATTTTGGCCGATGGTCTCAGTGTTGCTAAGGTTTCAGCGGTGGGTGGCTTTATTTATGTGTGGGGTTGGGAGTAGGAGAGAGCTGTTGCAAATGCCCTCTCCCCCTCCTCCTGTCTGAGGGGCTGGTGGCAGGGCCTGGTTCACTGTCCTGCTTCCATCCAGGCCTTGCAGGGGGAAGCAGGAAAGCCAGATGGTGAGCACAGAGACAGAAATAACTGCTTCATGTTTCTCTCTGTGAACTTCAACTAGAAATGTAGGAGAATGGAGAGGACTGAAAACCAGGGGGGTTTGCTTGAAGAGGCAAGACGGCAAGCATGTCAGGTGACCACTCAAGGCCTGCCTAAACTGGTGGGAACAGCAGATCTGTAACTAAATGCTGAGCTTGGTCAGGGGTGCCCCCTTTTCTTAAAGGCAAAAAGAAGGGCCTCACACATGCCCAGTAAAGGCCACTGATCTAACAACGAGCTTTCCCAGCTAGGGTCCTTCAATCACTCTCTTATTAGACACAGTCTGGCCTTCTCTTACGGGCTTCAGGAGAAAGGCACAACCTGAGCAAAGCAGAATCTCTGCTAGAGATCTCTCTCCTGAAGTTTCTAACTGCAGTGAGAATAGGAAAGCACTCTGGAGAGAGGAGATGCATCGCATTCAGTGTAAGTTTCTTTAAGTGAAAACACAGCTGTGAGGTTTACAGACTGCGCTTCTATTAGGGATCGTTCAGTCTGACCGGCCAGCATCACTACAGACTTTCCAGCTCTAATGAATTGAGAAATCCATTCTGAACAAGATTGAGTTTGATGGCCCTGTGTGCAGGCAGATGGATGTATTTTTAAAGGACAAGGTGCCAGAAAGCTCCACAATTACGTTACTGGAGCAAGGCTCATTTTTTGTGGTTTGAAAAGTGGAGTGTCAGGACTTCAGGGCTTTTTTTTTTTTTTCTTCAGGTCAAAACTGAAGCTTGGGCGGGGCATCGAAACCTGCTTGTTCACTAAGTTTGTTCTTAAAAAACTCTCTAGAGCTTGTCTTAGAGTGAGAAACCTTTGTTCCTAGAGAGAGGTTCAGTACCAGTTCTTGGCCTTACTTGATAACAGGGCAGTACTGAAGTCACCTCTTTCTTGTTGATAAAAGCGAGGCACAGGGAGGGGCATGCCGCGGTAACGCTGGCAGAATTGAACACGGGCCAAAACATTCAGGAGACTCTGTTCTATTCTTTTTCATATAACCTTGGAATCAGTGATGTTTCTGTGCCTTTCGGACACCGTTCTGCTCCTCAGACTCTTGCTCAGGGGAATCCTGAGCATTCCCACTGATTTCAGTGGAGCTACTTGCACACTAAGCTCCTACTCGACGGAACTAAGCGTGGCAGAATCTGCCCCCTGAATTGTTCCAGGACTGGGAAACTTGAAACGTTTGACCTGCTTATTTAAGCTGAATTGATACTACATCTCTGGTGTGGGGCGTGCATCTGAAAAACCTCCCCTCTCTGTCAGATGACAGAAGGTCTCTGGTGAGAGCCAAGGACTGGGAACAAAGAGGTGCCAAGCCAAACCATTTCTCAATGGGTGCAAACATTCGCCTAGTCAAGGCAGTATAGGTTCTGGCAAAGTTTCAGAAGCCGGAAGGCTGCTCCTTCCTAACCCTTAATCCTGATTTGAGCTGCCTGGCTCTGTTACATGCCTGGGCTTGTAATTGCTGCAGGTCTAAACCTTTCGATTAAAAATGAGGACAGCTGCTGGCTGAATTGTCAAAACCACAGCGAGTCTTGGGGTCTTTGGGCCAGGGACAAAGGGAAAGCCCCTGGCGTGGGATAGGGCAGCCCAAATTATACCTTCCTGCAAAGACCCTTACGGGCCACTACAGTGGCACAGAACCACCAGACCGCAAGACCCCCTACACCTTCAGCGGCCCCTCACCTGCCTGTGGCCCACCCAGGCCTCCAGCAGGAAGCGGGTGGTGTGGAGCTGGCAAAGGCAGCTTTGAGACTCCTGAGACTCCCACAATGGGTCTACTGCACTGTGGGCATCCCCTGGGGAGTCTTGTTCCCTCTCTGCGCCAACGTTTTGTTGGTGCAAAGGGGCTGCAGCACAGGAGTGAATTCCCCTGTGTGAGCAAATTGGAATGAGGGCAGGAACCTGCCTGAAAATAGGAGCTGATATCCCCCCGTCCTCATGAATTCAGCTTTGTTTCTGCCAGGCTCTGCTAGCGGCTGCACTGCTGAACAAACTAGAGGGAGTGGTCCCGTATGGGGTGGTGTGAACAGAACAGTTATGCTGACTATTAATAAATCTCTCTAGTATTGCAGCACCCAGATGCCCCAGTCAGGATCCTGGGTCCCTGTTGTGCTGAACTTTGTACCGACACAGATAGAAGCCATCCCTGCCCAGAATGCTGGAGGGATGCAGCCAGAGGAGGGTGATGCCTGTCTGGGTGGGCAGTAGGAAGAACTAGAAATCGTTGGTCCAAGAGAAAATGCCCCTGCCCTGCCTGTGACTGGAGGGCAGAGAATTCAGGGAGGGCAGGGTGAGAGCTGGGAACATGGAGTTATAAAATAATAGTAAAACCTAGCACTCATGTAAGCTTTTCAGCCCTCGAGCTCAAAGCACGTTGCAAAGGAGTGTGAGTATCACTTTCCCATTTCACAGGTAAGGCAACAAGTGCAGGGAGGGAATTGAGGCCCATAGCAGAGCCGGGCACAATAGAACCCAGCTCTCCTTAATCCCAATCCAGTGCACTGTCCACTGGGCAACACTGCCTCTTGTTGAAATGCAGGGCTCTATTCTTGTCTCTGCCTGGACGTATCTTTCTCCTGCTCTTTGTAAGAGGCGTTCTAATCCTTTCCCGCCTGAGATGCATGTTGAGGCTTTAATCGTTTGTATGGAGTTTTGAGATCTTCTGATGGAAGGCAGGGCAGGAATCAGAGAACATCCCCTTTCTCGACTGACTCTGGTTTCCCCTCCACGGTGACAGAAATAGAGAGCAGGGGAGTATTTAACAATCCAGGGAGCTGTGGTGGTGCACAAGTGGGTTTTGCGGCGATAGAGTGGGCTAGGTGTTCTGCATGACAGTATCAGTGTCCTCTGTTGAGCATGATGTTGATCAGAGAGATCTCCTCCATCTCTGGCTTCTGTGAACCGCCTCTTGACTTTTGTCAGGGGCATTACAATTGTCTCTGCTAATGGCGAGAGAGGCTATTCAGCACTATATCCACCCAGGAGCCCTACCACTTCTTTTGACAGCTCTTATTCACATACCTCCCTACCCCTCAGACATCTTCATTATTGATGAGGCTGGTTTGGTAGGTAAGGTTCTGTTCTCAGTAATGCCACATTCCAGCTCCCTTTCTCACGGAATTCGCCCACATAGCGCGAAGAGGCTTTCTTTGTGTGGAGAGCGATTGAACTGGACACAGTCCTTTGTTAGTCCGTGGATTTCAAGGGTCTGCTAGCTGAAGGAGGCAGTGCAAGCCAAATCGCACAAGAATACAGATGGATGAGACATTTGCTAACGCCCTCCTCCTTTCCCCAGTGAGCCAGAAGGCGTGTGATAAAGCCGAGGGATTGCCAATGCATAATCCAGAAATTGCCTGCTCTGAGGGGGTCTTGGTCACCATGACAGGGTCACACGGAACTTGTAGGAAACATTCCCCCCAGGCACAAAGACAGGAGGCTTTTATTTGGAGATGGGTGGCCTTTCCGTGTTTTGTGTTCCTGTTTGTTCATCGGTTGCACTGCAAGTCTCTGGATTCTGATGAGGAGCGGGAAGGGGGGAGCAGATTCAGAGACCTGTAGCAAGGCTGTCAAATGGACAAAGAGTGGGGGTTGTGTCAGAGGGGGTATTGGAACAGCACGTTTGGGTTCTGTACTTTGGATGTCTAGTGACATCTCTGCAGTTGTAGAGCAAATCAGATGGGATGAATGATAATGCAGATAATCTGCTCAGGGACATCTACTGTACTAGTAAATCCCCCCAACCTCCCATTTGACTTTCTTAATTCAGTTAATCAATAGAATTCCTACTATTTAGTTAATGGGTTTTGGGCAGGAGTGAATGGAGAAGATGGTTATATAGGACAAAATAGTAAGGACCATGTTGTCTGGTGTCAGGGATCTTCATAGGGACTAGGAGAAAGCATGTGTGAGTTTTATTTCCGACTCTGCCACTGCCTCTGTGTGTCATTGGGCGAGTCACTTAACTTGGTTTACCAATGCCTTAGTTTGCCAGTCTGAGAAATGGGTATACTGATACTCTAGGTGGATTTTGTGAGATATTTTGGTATGTCTGCTGAATTATATATGTAAGTGGAGGTATAAAAAGTCCAACTCTGCTCTAAAATAAGCCCTCTCCCACATTGTTGGCTATTTTACTCCGACAGTCTGTGTCTAAGTGAGCCTGCATGGGCAGACATAGCCCATGCAGCTGGTTCTCTGTGGCGTGCGTTAGGAAGTACCTGTAGATTTGCTGTAGCTGTGAGAAGATCTAAAGACATACGGATGGGATTTGCAGAAGCACCTACGTGACTAGAAGCACAAAGCCCACTGGAAGTTGATGGGACTGTCCGATACGATCTCCCACTAAAAGTCATCAGGGTTTGTGCTCATGCCTCCAGTTATAGATTTGTCTTTTTTAGAATGGTTTAAATGGAGAAGGGAAACCAGTAATCCAGCATTAAAGTCCTCATGGGCAGTGTATTGCAGTCCACTAAGGCTAGGCTCACAAATTCTGTGCGTGAGACAGTTTGCATCCCACAGTGCTCAGCTGGTTCTTCTAGCCCTATTGAATCTCGTAGCTTTTCTCCCTTCTTATTTTTGGCTTTTTGCCCACCTCTACTCCCCCACAAACACCAGAACTTAGCCAGAATCCAGTGTAATCTCTCTGGTCACGCGATTACAGACATGAAAGTTGCAATTCTTCAACAAAAAAACTTCAAATCCAGACTCCAGCGAGAAACTGTTGAATTGGAATTCATTTGCAAATTGGATACAATTAACTTAGGCTTGAGTAGAGACTGGGAGTGGCTAAGTCATTATGCAAGGTAACCTATTTCCCCTTGTTTTTTCCTAACACCCACCCCCCCCCACCCCCAGACGTTCTTGTTAAACCCTGGATTTGTGCTGGAAATGGCCCACCTTGATTATCATACACATTGTAAGGAGAGTGATCACTTTAGATAAGCTATTGCCAGCAGGAGAGTGGGGTGGGGGGAGGTATTTTTTCATGCTTTGTGTGTCTAAAAGATCTTCTACACTTTCCACAGTATGCATCCGATGAAGTGAGCTGTAGCTCACGAAAGCTTATGCTCAAATAAATTGGTTAGTCTCTAAGGTGCCACAAGTACTCCTTTTCTTTTTGCGAATACAGACTAACACGGCTGTTACTCTGAAACATGGGGAAATAGTTTTACTTTGTGTAATGACCCATCCACTCCCAGTCTCTAGTCAAGCCTAAGTTAATTGTATCCAGTTTGCAAATTAATTCCAATTCAGCAGTCTCTCATTGGAGTCTGTTTTTGTTGAAGAATTGTCACTTTTAGGTCTCTAATCAAGTGACCAGAGAGATTGAAGTGTTCTCCGACTGGTTTTTGAATGTTATAATTCTTGACGTCTGATTTGTGTCCATTTATTCTTTTACGTAGAGACTGTCCAGTTTGACCAATGTACATGGCAGAGGGGCATTGCTGGCACATGATGGCATATATCACATTGGTGGATGTGCAGGTGAACGAGCCTCTGATAGTGTGGCTGATGTGATTAGGCCCTATGATGGTGTCCCCTGAATAGATATGTGGACACAGTTGGCAATGGGCTTTGTTGCAAGGTTAGGTTCCTGGGTTAGTGGTTCTGTTGTGTGGTGTGTGGTTGCTGGTGAGTATTTGCTTCAGGTTGGGGGGCTGCCTGTAAGCAAGGACTGGCCTGTCTCCCAAGATCTGTGAGAGTGATGGGTCGTCCTTCAGGATAGGTTGTAGATCCTTGATGATGCTTTGGAGAGGTTTTAGTTGGGGGCTGAAGGTGATTGATGGCTAGTGGCGTTCTGTTATTTTCTTTGTTGGGCCTGTCCTGTAATAGGTGACTTCTGGGTAGTCTTCTGGCTCTGTCAGTCTGTTTCTTCACTTCAGCAGGTGGGTATTGTAGTTGTAAGAACGCTTGATAGAGATCTTGTAGGTGTTTGTCTCTGTCTGAGGGGTTGGAGCAAATGTGGTTGTATCGTAGAGCTTGGCTGTAGACAATGGATCGTGTGGTGTGATCTGGGTGAAAGCTGGAGGCATGTAGGTAGGAATAGCGGTCAGTAGGTCTGTCTGGGTGATGCTTTTGCCGAGGACAGACAGGAATGGAGTCTTAGAACTTAGTAAGTAATCTAGCTAGATATGCGTTAGATTAAGATTTCTTTAAATGGCTGAGGAAATGAGCTGTGCTGAAAGGAATGGATATTCCTGTCTTTGTGTCTTTTTGTAACTTAAGGTTTTGCGTCAAGGGATTCTCTATGTTTTGAATCTAATTACCCTGTTAAGGTATTTACGATCCTGATTTTCTAGAGGTGATTCTTTTTACTTCTGTTAAAATTATTCTTTTCAGAAGCTGAATGTTTTTTCATTGTTCTTAAGAACCAAGGATTTGGGTTGGTGGTCACCTATGCAAATTGGTGAGGATTTTTACCACACCTTCCCCAGGAAGTGGGGTGCAAGGGTTGGGAGGATTTTGGGTGGAAAGACGTTTCCAAACAACTCTTTCCCAGTAACCGGTTAAACGTTTGGTGGTGGCAGCGAAAATCCAAGGGCAAAGGGTAAAATAGTTTGTACCTTGGGGAAGTTTTAACCTAAGCTGGTAAAAGTAAGCTTAGGAGGTTTTCATGCAGGTCCCCACATCTGTACCCTAGAGTTCAGAGTGGGGAAGGAACCTTGACATGGTTCCCAGCAGTGAGTCTTGCTGGAGAAAGGAAGGTTAGTTGTGCAGTACTAGAGAGGCTGATTTAGTTAACCAGAATTGTGACAGGGCAAAATGTAAGCACTGAGGGTAGCTTAGTTCTCATGGCTGTCGATCCAGGAATGACATGGATAGACTTCATTACAATGTCAATTGGTGCCCATCGGATTTGGTTTATCAAGGCTGATTGAAATTGGACATACAATTTTGCACCTTCCTTGCTGTATTCCCTCAAAATAAACCTGAAATGTGATTTACTGCCACTTTTCCAGATTCTTCAGGGCTTGTGTGGAGCTGTGGCCAGGGATAGTTGGTATTAGTTTGGCTCGGGATAGGGATTCCCCAAGTCAGGGCCTAATTGTTTTACAAAGACAGGGAAGCTTTGGTTAAACCGGCACAATTGAAAATAAAACCTGTTTCTCTTCTGGCAGCTCCCATCTCCTTACTCAGTCCACTACACTCTAGTTGTTCCACAGGTGGGTCTTAGAAATTTGCTGCTAGAAGTAAGATAACGATGTCCCTAGAAAAGTAGCTACTCACAGGAAATAGGAGTATATGGAACATGGCATTTGGTCCATCAATGGCTATTAGCCAGGATGGGCAGGAATGGTTTCCCTAGCCTCTGTTTGCCAGAAGCTGGGAATGAGCGACAGGGGATGGATCACCTGATGATGACCTGTTCTGTTCATTCCCTCTGGGGCACCTGGCACTGGCCACTGTCAGAAGACAGGACACTGGGCTAGATGGACCTTTGGTCTGACCCAGTAGGGCCATTCTTGTGGCACTTATTACATGGATTGACGCAAAATAAGGATGTGTTTATTTACCTGTAAGTCCAAGGAGTATGCATGGGATAGCGATGTGCACAGGAAATAACTAAGGGGGAGTGTATTTCAGTCACCTGGCATGGAACTGCAAGACATGCAGCAGTTCAGGTGGATTAGATCTCAGCCTTGTACTTCATTCTCTATTCAGGATCAGTGATGACTGAGTTTTCAGCAGCTTCAGTTTTATCTGTGAAAGAGCACACTGTATTACTTTGTATTTGTTATCCTGTCGAGAAGGAAAAATCTGTACAACAGCTAATGATCCAGAACTTCGGTTGTGTTAACAGCTTACTGGTAAAACAAAGTTTTAATACAGTGTTTTCTCCCTAATAGGCAGTTAATTTTCAGTAGCAATTTCCTTGGAGTTCGTAAGCCAGAGGAATTTGTAAATAAATGCAGTGGCTTAGCAGTGGGCTCTTCATCTCCCTGCATTTAAAAAGAGCAGACCCACCATAATAAACTCACTTCAAATTCTGTGGGTCAAGTCTTTATAAAAGAGATGGGCTCCCCAATTCATTTCAAGTGTCCTTCAGCATCCAGGTGTTCATGGGCCCCCTTCTTTAATATTACTCCATTCAGCCTAGATCAAAACTAAAGCAGTCCCACCTGGGATTAGATTTCTAAACATAGTTAGGCACCCAACTCCTGGTTTCAATGGGAGTTTGGTGCCCAAATACCTTTAAAAATCTGGGCCCTGGTACATAAATACCATCACTACTTTCTCCAAAGCACACTGCCTATCCTGTCCAAAGTGCACAATACACGTTGGGGTCTCCAAACTTTGCCAGGCTGGGGAAACAGCAGTGATTTGCCAGGAGCATGAGGTCTGCACCTAACTGTTGTAAATAGAGACGAATGCTGCCACCCACCTCTCGGGTACAGCACGTGATGATTACTCTTGATCAGAGCCGCCTCCATTTGGATCAAGAGGGACCCCCCGGACTGCCGAAGCCATACCTCTGTATTTGAAGGGTCAGCCCCGTTCTGTTTTCTGGTGACTTAGGATATAGAGAACCCATTCTCCCTACAGAACTCCTTTTGTTCTGACTGCTGTTGAAACAGGATTAGTTTTTTCCCCCTTAAATAAAACTGGACTAGGTTACATATGAAATCTGAAAACTCTTACCGAATCCCGTCTTGGAGTTGCAATGGAAGCAGCTTTCCAGGTCACATCCTAGCCTCCTGCTGGACACTGGTCCAAACTACAAACCCTCCTAACAGCTCTTTAATAACTCTGCCCAGAAGGAAAAATCTGTCACCTTTCCCTCTGTGGTTTCTCCTCTGTTCTAATGCACTGGAGGAATGAGTTGAAGCCGGGAAGGCTTTCAGAGAAAGAGGCTCGTGGGAACTACAGCTGCTGATGGAGAACACTCATTTCTTTAGTGTCTGAGGAGAACCGCAATAGCTTTGGTGAAGGGATGTGTGTGTGGGTGGGTTTGGAGGGGTGAACCGTTATGACCCATACATTTCAGAGGAACCACAAACACTTTATAGTAACAAAGGGTGGAAAAAGAGAGAGCTTTTCTGCAATGCATGTGACTTTTCACTGAGGTTTGGAACCCCATGTTATATTCCAGGCCACAGTGTTTGCGTGTCAGTCTTGGTGAGCTTGCTTTCTCCCACAAGCCTTTCATGAAGTTGCTGTAGTGAGTGAGAACTCAGCCTAAATGTGCTTTTCTTTTCTTTTCTTTTTTTCCCCCTTTGCAGCTGAAGCTCTCGTTTACATTGGACAAGGAAAGCGGGATGCCTCAAGGCTGTTATATCTATCAGTATCGGGACAGCAACAAGTAAGTCCCGCAGATGATTGTACACAGGGCAGATAGGAAGGGCACCTGAAAGAAAATTTCACTGTTGATTTCACTCCACATTCCCTTTCATTGGCAGAAGGATCAGAACTGCTTGTACTACTTAAATGTAGATTACAGTAGCTTTCAGCCTAGCCCTAAGACAGGGAGTGACTTGTAGAGGCCTCATGCACAAATGTGTCGGGCAAAAGTGAGGCCAGATCTTCCAAAGTGCACAGCACCCACATTCTCAAATCTTTAGTTATCTACATGGCAGCTGTTAGCTGCTGGGCGCTCAAGAAAATCTGCCCTGCGCTCTCCAATTAAGGAGTGTTTGCTCTGAATTTCTGGGATACTTTGTGTGGGGGTGATTCTGATGGCATGGAGGTAACGTCTCATCTCCTTCCCACCACCTGTTCTCTCTCTGCTCAAACACACATGCAGATTCACTTCCTGGCTTCCTGCTCTCTGAAATCCAAGTGTAGCCATGCACCCTGTTTTTATAAGACACCTCATGATATCCAAACTGGAGCAGAGTCTCCTCAATTTCCAGGTATTCCTGCATCTTTTTACTAGCTGCTGTAGTGAGTTGGCACCCGAGATGTTTTTATTTCAAATCACATTCTGATTATCAAATTGACAGCAGCGATCCAGGTTAGGATGTCTCTGTTGTCATGCTGGGTAAGTTGTCATGAATACCAGGGTATCAGAAATTCACCATGTCTCACCCCCACCCAGGAGTTATATTTTTCTCCAAATTTAGAAGTTTAACTTAGAAGAAGGGAGTATGGAAAATTGTTAAAGGGCAATCCATTCAGGAGTTTAGCCTGCTTTTGGACAGCCTTAAAAGGATCTGGAGAACAATTGCTGAAATATCATTTAAAACAAAATCAGTCTCTTTTTAAGCGGAGAACCCTTTTATGTTTGTGTGTGTGTTTATTTAAAGAGGGGACATCTTTTTGAAAGAGGGACAAAGTGTCACCCCCACCCTTCTTCCATCTCTGTAGCAGCAGTTTACAAGGCCTGTGCACAAAGCTATCCACTAAACAGCTCAGCCCAGGAAGTATAAATACAAAGACTCCGTTAACGACAGCTCCACTAGAAAAATAGGGAAATGTGCTGGTTAAACGCAATGGGATCAAATCCACAGGGAAAGAATGTTTGTTTTACAAGCTTCTAGGAGGGGATTGCACACAATGGGCAGTGGGGAAAACATAAAACTATTAGACCTGTTGGCTGGCTTGGTTTTTTTTTAAAGGATGTTTATAGATCCAGCACTTCTAATTGTCTAGCATATATCTTGAAAATCAACAGCCCTATTTTCTGCCTCCTTTCCACATTCTTTTGTGTGCACTTGTGCCATGGTTTTAAGAAACTTCTGGGGCTATGGGGCTCTTTTCTTTAAAATCTTAGGCCAATAGCATTTCAGTTTGAAAAGCTTCTTTCTTTTAGCCACTTTGCCTGTCTGAGTAGAAAAGGAATCAGATGCGTTGAACGGTGAAAGTAACTGAAATATGCTGAGCACTATTGATTCATAGATGTATGGTTATGACCTGTGTTTCTGGCAGGTTTAGCATCTGAGACACCCAGGCTGCTACCGGCTGTGACTACATAAAACGCGATAGCCAGGACTGGTTGTATAGCAACTCATGCAAGATCTCTAGCCAGACCTAGTGTAATTGTTTCAGATGGTCCCAGATAAAATATTTCTTCCAGTTCTATCTCCCATGTGGTATTGGTTCTGTACTGCATAGGTCATTTAACCAGTGACAGTGGGTGAGGGTCAAGATTTCCATTCCTTAAGGAAAGCCATAACACATGAGTTATCAGGGATCATTTTGTATTGTAAGAAGATGTTTACTCCTCTTGGCCCAGTATGTGCAGACCAGGAGAATGGAGAATACTTGCAAAATATGTTGGAACGTGGAGGAAAAAGTAGGTCTTTGAAGCTCAGTAATAAGTCTCTGTGCATGTGATACAGCTGCCCTTTCCTTGCCAGGAAGATGCTCCTTTATCAGAATGTAAGCTCAGTTCTGAGGAGAGCTACTTTTGTGCTGTCCAGTAATGATGGTGGCAGAGTATAGTAACTTCATGTGCTCTGTGCCTTGGTTAACAGCAAGAAGTTTTGCATTGGATTAATTGACAGTAAAACAGACAAGCATTTGTATTGGTCTCATTTTCTCCTCCCTTGCCAGCCTGGTCAGTCATGCTGGGAGGAAAAACCCCCGGTTCTCAAAGCTTACCCCTTTTCTTGGACTATTACCTACAGTTTTAACATGACTGTCACAATCTTCCCTTTGCGGTTTCAAAGTGCAGACTTTTAGGCCTGGTCCACACGCAGCTAATAAGGAACAAGCTATATCGGGAGAAATAATTGGATAAGGGCATAACTGCATCCCCACCAGGAAGCCTGTATTACTTTAACTGTACTGGCACAGTAAAAATGTTACAGTTTGTGTGTAGACAGTGTCTGAGTGTTTCTGGACCATGAGAGAAATGTTGCCAATATTCTGTGTCTATGTGAGGGCGTCAGACAGAAGTTGTAAGTGTGTCTCCTGTAGCTTGGCTTCGCCTGGAGCAGTGGTTCTCAAACTGTGGGTCAGGACCACAAAGTGGGTCAGGACCCCATTTTAATGAGGTCAGCAGGGCTGGTGTTAGACTTGCTCAGGCCTGGGACTGAAGCCAAAGCCCGAAGGCTTCAGCCCTGGGCAGTGGGGCTCAGGCTTCGGCTTCAGCCCTGGATGATGGGGCTCAGGTTTTGGCTTCAGCCCCACCATCTGGGGCAGAAGCCCTCAGGCTTTGGCTTCCCACATCCCAGGGTAGTGGGGCTCAGGCTTGGGCTCAGGTTTCGGTCCCCCTTCTCTGGGTCGTGTAGTAATTTTGTTGTCAGAAGGGGGTCCCAGTGCCATGAAGTTTGAGAACCGCTGACCTAGAGCATCTAGCTTCAGAGTGTCAGGGATGAGGCTGTAACAAGTGATGATAACAAAGAGTTGCAACAGGACAGCATAAGTCTGATTGCTGTGTAGTTGCTTAGAGATGGGAAGTGGAAATGGTCCCTCCATATAAGGGAGCCTTCCACGCTTTAAAGTGTTGTTCCATCTGTATCCACAATTTTTTGTTTCTTGAGTTCTCTGTGAACGTTCTCAGTCATTCAGGCAGGGACCCATGATGCTGTGATGCTTCTTCGTCCAAAGACTCGAGTCCCTCCTTGAGATGGCTAACCCTGCTCTGACCGGAGGTGAGCAGCAGAGAGCAGTGTATAGTGACCTTGCATTTGCTGAACAAAGAGTCATATTTCTAAAATCTCTAGCCTAAAAGTGTAATTACCAAAGTAATTACGTTTTCTAAATTACCTAGACTTAGAAGTGCAAGCACCATGCAGGCTCTCACCAAGGGTGATGTACTGGAATTTGTTGCCCTTAAGATAACATAATGTTAAATTTTCATTAACTCCTCACTGCAGCTGCTATCCCATTGTCGTGCTTTCAGCACTGTGGCTATGGGTCAGTTGCTGTGTATTATATATAAATCACCTATTCACTGGGGACATTTACAATTATTGCATATTTATGGGCAAAATGCATTAGGGAAGCTGGAACCCAAAATAGGTAGCTTATATTTTCACACTGCCTTTCATCCCGAGGAATCCCACAGGGCTTTAGAGACTATGTCACACAGAGCGGCACCCCTGAGATGGGATGGTGGAAACCAGCTCGGGCATAGCACCCAGCACAACAGTGGAAGGCAAGGCCCCACGGATATGAGAATACCGAGGGATATTAAATGGGCATGAAGAACAGAGAGGATCTCTGGGTTGGACCCTTCTCTTTGTCCCTAGCTACACACGCCCAATAGACTGCATAGGACTTCACTGTGCTTCCTGGAGATGATGGCAGGCTGAACCAACCAGGGTGGAATTGGAACCCGTGGCTCCAGGGAACTCTGGGTTTCAAACATGAGACTTCATCCATGAAGGTTCCCATCTGGCTGCTTCTTCGCAATTTAAACTGTAATTGTTTCATTATTATGTTAGCTCCTTTGGGTAAAATAAAAGTCCTTAAGCATAGCCCTGGGTTAAAGTAATGTTGTGAATGTCAGTTAAAAGGCTGGTGGTTGTGGACGTCCTGGTGTACTGCCAGATTACTGTGCCAGCCTTTCACCTTGGATTGAAATACTTTGGGCCAAGAAAGAAAAGACATCTGGCCGTCTCAGGCAGCTCCCTGCTGGACTGGAGGGCCTTCCCCCCACTCTCCAAGCCATTATTATTATTTGTTTGTATTCTCATATCATCTACATGCCCCAACTAAGGTGAGGCCCCACTGTGCTAGGCAATGTCTAAATAGGGACTTAGAGGTAGTCCCTGCCCATAAGAATTTTACAATCTAAAATAGAGACAGACCCAGACAGACAACAAATAAGCAATCATCAAAAGTGACAGTACTGCTTCTCCCCACTTCCCACGGTCACAAAACAACCTCTCCCGCACCCTCCCCTCTGTCCAGCTGTCAGTCAAACTCCTTCTCGGCGCTTATGCACCCCGAGTACCTTCCATCCCTCCTCCCAGGCCCCAGAGAAAACCAGGCAGCCTCACTCAGGTGGAAGCAGTTTTCTTTCCTTTTTTTAAACCATGTTATTTCATTCACCCTAATGGGCATAAATAGTTTTCATTCCAAAGGGGAGCAGACCTGCCTATGCCATGGTACTGACCAAGTTACCAAATGGGAGTGCTGTGCTCTCCTGAAATGAGGAGGGGGTTGAAATTGTGACAGGGTGAACAACATGCTCTGTGTATGTGCACACGGGCGCCTGGTCAAGGGGAGTGTGGCCTGATTCATCTTTGTTCTGACCATGAATCTCCGGCGATTGCTACTTATAAATTGGCAATTTGTGTTTGTACATTTCCTATCTTAGCCCCTTCCTCCGATGTCTGATGATGCGTTTCCATTCGCGCTGCATTGCACATCTCCCAGAGTTGGGGGCAACTCCCCAGGCTCTGTGCTATAAAGAACCCCTTCCCTTTAGTTTTTTTTTTGGAGGGGGGGGCGGGGGGAGGCACAGTACGATTTTCTGGTCCCACAAATTCCTTCTATTGGGAGTTAGTTAGCTTCTGTTGTCCTGTGGGTTTGGGGGGGGGGGGTGATTGTGAGAGAGAGAAATGGTATCTAAAATGCAGCTATTGGACACAATGCTGTGGTCCCTTTACAGAATGTCAGGTTAGACCTAATTCTTTACAGCATGTCAGAAGTAACAATGCACAGAGGGGGTTGGTGAATTTTGATACGCTCCAGTTTTAGGAGTGCCTTTGAAAGGAAAAGTGTGCTACTAAAAACCTGGCGTAATCTTGGTTAACGACCTCTCTAACACAAAACCAAAGCTCTTCCTTGAAGTTCTGCACAAAGTCGTGATCCGCTCTCTCAAGGCACAAAAGCAGTCGTGTCCAGGGAAAAGACAGCGTCCCTGCTAAGAGTGAGTGCTACAGTGTGACTGCAGCCAGTGGTGGGGTTGTAGGTGAGGGAGGTGGAGTATAGGCTTTGAGACTATCCGCACATTGTGTTGAGAGTCTCTCGTGCTGTATAGGATGTACCCTAACAATGTAACAGCAGGTAAGGGGATGCAGGGTCCTATTGGCCTAGCCCCTTGTTTCACTGTCTCTTCTCAGCCCCCACCCACAACCACTGCAGATATATCAGTGTTTCAACTGAGCCACAGCCTGTGACCGCAAATATTTTCCCTTCCAGTACAGAGATGGCAACCCCCAGTACAGGGATTTGTGTAAGGATCTGCAGGTCTAGTACCCAGCTCTGCTGCTCCCTGGGCGAGCTCTAATTGACGCTGGCTGGCTGGCTGTGAGACTTGTGGGCCCAAGCACCAAAGGATGTGTGCCCACAGGGGTCCCGATAGGCCTGCTCCCCGTTTGATTACTCCAGGCGCACTGCTTAAGCCTGCTGGGGACACCCGGACATTGTCGGTGCAACTAGGCAGATCCCCAGCCAGCAGCTATGACAAACCTTGCTTCCAAGCCTTGCCCCAACCCTGCTCCTGCTTTCTTCCTGCCCTGTTCCAGCCCTCCTTCCTTGCCTGGCTTCTGATTCTGTCTCTGACCCTGGGCTCTGGCTGCAACTTTCTGAGGCTGGCTCCACCCATTAGGCCTGGCTGCCCACACCCCAGCCGTGACAGTGTGGATAGTGGAAAAGGCCCCTTCCGACCGTTTTCAAGGGATGCAGTAGGACAGCCATTGTAGGCTTTCTCCCCAACACAAGAGCTGTAATGGGAGACTGACTGGCAACATGAAGGAGGACACTCCAAAGAAGGAGGTTGAGTAGACTTTGGAAAATTTGTCCTTAGAGTAGTCGGAACCCAGAGATCATTTGACTTATGGCTGATCCTATGGAAGAAATTAAGTGCAAGAAAAACTGTCTCCTGTATTTGCTGTAATCAGCACAGAGATCAGACATCTTTTCTGTGTACTATCTGTCGATCCAGGCAGGCACTTACATGGCATCCACCATCCTACTCTCTGAGTGCATATGCATAGTACGTCCAGATTCCTAATTATTTTCCATTCCTCTGAAGTCTGTCCAGTTGGCACAGCTCTCTCAGAAGGAGCGCAGTGTTCCAGGTCCCCTGTTACCCTGAGACATAAAAGAGAGGTGCTGTCGGTCTGTGACACGATGCATCTGATTAGGCACCCCATATTTGCAGTGGTGTGTTTTGCTTACATAGCACATTGCAAGCTCCGATCTAATGTGCTGTCCGTGATCACCTCAGTCTTTCAGCATTATACTGGTTTCCAGGTCTCTCCCTCCCATTATGGATGACTTTTCCTCCAATATATCAACTTCCATTTTTCCAATGAATTTCATTTTAATTCCTCACCATGGTTTGGATTTGTGTCAGGATTATGAATTTGTGGTGGGGCTTTGTATGTTATCTTTGGAGTAGCTTTCTAACCCCAAGAGAACAGGATCTCAAATAGAAACACACTTAGAGACCTTTTCCTGAGGCAGTGATAGTATATTGATCATTTTGCATTTCCAAGGATCCCAAAGAGATTTACAGACACTGCTGATATACAAACTAGACAGGGAGCACTTCAAGCATCAGTGAATGGGGCCACCTTTGGGCAGCATTACACAACTCTTTAGGACAGCAAGTGAAAAATATCTGCCACTGAAACATAAAAATGACTATCCTTTCTACACATAGAACAATGGTGAGTGGTACATTATGACATAGCCTAAAATGCTAGCATTCCCAAATGCCAAGGTATATCCAGTTCTGACACTCACGAGCTGCTGATGAATAATGCTCTTTGTGTTACCAAGCTCTCTTCTGCAGTTTTTCCGTAAAGTGAATTTAAGACAGGCAGTTATGAAGCAAGACTTAAATCAGGAGAGCAAGCCTGTAATTGTAATTGAATTGTTTGAACAAGTCGTTTATCACTTACACATTAGCTCACTGCTTTTATTGCTGCTCTTCTGGACTGCCCTGGATGTGATGCAGTCGGAACTTTTGCAAAGCATCATTGCTTAGTATTTATTCCTGTTTCCCAAGAGAGTCACTTCTTAGAAGTGATATGGACATAACGTATAAACCAGCTGATACAGCAACAGTGACTTTTTAAGCTCACCTGAAAGATATGTATCAGACTTGCTGAACTTTAGCACAGACGGGGCATTTTCCTGTCAGATGTAAATCAGGTGAGCTGGCAGTTTCATGATGTTATGTTCAGCTCAGTGTTCTGAGTTTAGACTTTCAGAACTGTCCATGCACATAATCTGTGCAAGCAGCTACCCTGCTGCATGCATACACCTGTCGGTATCACACAGTTGCCAAGTGTCATGAACCCTATGGAGGCAGCACTAGTTGATTGGCGTGGTTTGGGGAGATCGCTTAGGTAGCAGTTTCTCTGATTTGGCTTCAGTTGCAAATTGTATGTCGAAAGTGCAATCCCATGCCAGTGTCCAATTCCAGATCTGCAGCACCACCAAATCCCAGGATTTCATAATGCAAAACATCAACATATATGTTTGCAAAGTCCTGTGCTGGACACAGGAAGTGTTTATACTAAGAGTTGGTAAGCTGAAGCTTATTAAATGCCTTATTTGGATTTCAGAATCAAAGTGAAATTAGGGCTCTAAGCCTCAGCATTGCATTCGTTACTCGTAAGCAGTCACCTAAGGCCATGTGTTCACTTCAGAGTCAACTCAGGTGATCAGCCTGGGTTAGCTTAGCCCACGTGAGAGCAGCCACATTGCAAAGCCATATCCTGGTGACTGTGCCCTTGCTAGTGTGTATTGCTAAGACTTCTGGAGGCGTATCCCATAGTTCTTCGTGCTTTGGTAAACTGAGCTGCTCTATTTTCTTCCTGGAGAACTTGGTCCTGTGCTTCCAGTAAGGTGACCAGACAGCAAGTGTGAAAAATTGGGACGGGGGTGGGGGGTAGTAGGAGCCTATATAAGAAAAAGACCCCAAAATCGGGACTGTCCCTATAAAATTGGGACATCTGGTCACCCTAGCTTCCAGGCACCTTGGGGGAATTGTGGGAAGGCTTTGGAGGACTTTCTGCGCCCAAGTGATTTAGCCTGAGTCCTCACTGCAAAGTGGATGAGTTACCAGCCTGAGTGAAAGCAGCACCAGGCCTGTAGCCTATACACCTAGCCAGGCCAGCTTGCCTGGGTTTAAAGCACCACCAAACTCCGGTGGGAGGGGGCTTAGGGACAACACCTGAATAAACACCCAAGTTAGCTCTGCAGTGAAGACAGACCCTAAGGAAGGAGGTGACTGAGGAGGATGGAGTTCTGCCTTACGATGCAGAGACTCTTGTTTTCCATTTGACTGAGTTGGCACCAGGCTGTACCCAAACCGATGTATATTCTCCACCTGCCAAGGAGTAACCCTCTGCTACTGTTGGCTCTCCGTGGCCGGTAATTGACTCTGTCCACCATGCGTAAAGGTAAACCAGCCCTCCTGGCTGCTGCACAGGTTCAGTTTATGTTAGATTGTCAGGCAGAATTAGTCCAGATGTTGCGCTGTAAAACTCCAAAGGAAATGTAATCCTGTTTTAATAAGATATGGGCTTGGTTTGTACATGCTACAGCAAACAAGACTACAGGACATAACCCACAACATGGATTTAGTCACCAGAGGCATTCTGCAGCAGCCGGTGGAGTAGCTGTTCCCATGCAGAAGAGACCTTGCTGCAGTTTCATTGTGAGGAAACTGGGCTCTTTAAAAGGACTTTGCCCCGGGCACTGCTTAGCTTCTCAATCTGTCAGCATTGAAAACTTCCTAATAAGAAGTGTCCAGCGTCTTGTCTCTCCAGGGTGCGTTCACTCCCTGGCAGAGCCCTGCCCTCTCGTCTGACGCCCTGCTACTTAACCGCGGGTTTCTATTTTCCGGGTGCTATAGAAATAGTGACTACTGAATCCTCACAACCTCCCTGTGTTGTGGGTACTGTGAACAGTCATCATGGAAGCAGCACTGGGTAGAGATGTCAAGGCACACTTCAGCTCTGTGCCCAGGTGGAAGCTGATGATCCCAAGGCACTCTCCAAATGAAGGTTCAGATATTCCCCTGGCATCCTGGCTAACGTTCCTGCTCGTGCTGAAATGAGGTTGAATGTCCAAAACTGTTCCAGTTGTTGTTTGGTTCTTGTGCTGTCAGTATCTCTCTGAACAGTCCCAGGTTTTCAGAGTAAGAAAATATCAATCTCCTCCCTGCTCTTCCTGCTCTCATCAATGAGCTGCATGTCCTCTAATGTCAGGAGATGTCATTTTTTTTTTCATATTGCACAGATGTGTGTGCACCGATCCTTTTAAAGCTGCTGTTGGCCACGCCTAAATCCCTGTGTGTTGAGCCACAGCCATTAATAGCTTCAGTCTGAATCCTTTAGGAAGAAATGTAAAGCCTCCTCCTTAGCTGTAGAAGTCTGGGTATCCAGTAGCTGTCAGGAAGACAAGAAATATAGCCACAGTCACCGCTGAGGCACAGAATTAATGCTGTTTCCATATGTATTCACTGAATATCTGTCTACATAATTGTTTACTTAACAATATGCGAGGAAGCAATCAAAAGCACTTCCTCCCCTCTATATGTCTCTGCATACCAACTGAGGCCAAGCGCTGTATCAGCCTCACTCACCTGGGAACACTGCTTCTTATAAAAGTGTGAATAGCTGCATTCTCACTCAGACATGCCCCGTGCACTAGTGCTCAGGAAGGCAGGCCAGCACAGGTCTGAATGGGGAGGAGCAAAGAGTTCTAGTTATGGGAGAACTCTTCAAAAACCAAGTCATTTTCAGCCTTGTACCCCAAATGGCTGGGCTGATTTTCTTCACTTACCAGAAATACTCCCTTGGAGCTGAGATCAGGCTAGAAAAACGGCCCCACAGGAGGTGTTTTTGGTTTGGTTTGTTGGGTTTGCATTATTTTGTTTTTGCAACAGATTTTTCATAAAATGGGGACCTGAGCTGGGCTAGCTCCCGTGCCCTTGGCTGTTGAGTCACTAACACACTACGACCTAGTACTGGCTCCCATAGTAAACCAGGTGAAATCTTTTTACTGGCCTTCTGAAATTGGTGTTGGAGGGGGGCTTCTTTAGGCCTGAGATACAGACTGCACTGGAGGTAAATATATGTATAGAAGCCAGGATAGTGACCTCTTCAGTTTGCTCTAATGTACTGCTTTCCACTTTCTCCGTGATGTCAAAGGTTACCTGCCAAGGAAAGCCAGGGGAGCTGCCGGCGCGGGGCGCTGGCTCCTGGGAGCAGCGGCCTCACGTGCTGCTCCTTTCACCACTGCGGTTCCCGGGAGAGCCCTGCGGTGCAGTGGATACCGATTTCTATCTGCAGATATCTGCATCCGCGGGTATAAATTTGTATCTCCGCAGGGCTCTAGTCACAGAACACTTTTTGTGAGAGGGAGTGGGGGCGAGGGGTCAGTACCGTACCGGTAAGAGTTAAAATCGACTTGCACCACTGCGTACAATGCTAAGAGATCGGATCTATTCTGACTTCCTATGTGACCTCAGGCAAGGTGACCCGCCTGTGCCCAATTTCTCCATCTGTAAAGTGGGAATGATCCCTACGTTGCAGGGGCATTGTGGGATTAATTTATTAGCCTGTGTAAAGCACTCTGAGATCCTCTAATGGAAGGTGATGGAGGAGAGCCAAGTGCTATCACTTCTACACCAGCTCAGCCTTAATTATCAAATCAACAAGTGTGTTTAGCTCTCTTGCCTTTGAATGTGATTACACTACCAGACATTGTTTGGTCTTCGATACTCACGGTGCTAGTTTTGGTTCAAAGTGCAGCTTGCAGCATTCATCTGCTGTAATGTTTTGCGCTGACTGATTTGGGATCATATGAATCTTAGAACAGTGTTTCTCAAATTGGAGTCCGCAGGCCCCAGGGGGTCCACGAGGGTAGTCCAGGGGGTCTGTGGGACCCACTGATCAACGCCCCCCCTCCCACCCAGCGCCTACTGCACACCGGGGAACAGCTGTTCAGCAGCGTGCAGGAGGTGCTGGGAGGGAGGGGGAGGAGAGGTACAGGGTGTGCTCGGGGGAGGGGGCAGAAAGAGGCAGGGAAGAGGGGCAGGGGTGGAACTGGGGCAGGAAGAGGTGGGGTGGAGCTGGGGCCTTGGCGAAAGGAGTAGAGTGGGGGCAGGGCCTGGGGCTGAGTGGGGGACTTGGCGGTCCGTGAAAATTTTAAAATCAAAATGGGGGTCCTCAGGTTGCTAAAGTTTGAGAACCGCTGTCTTGGAACTAGTACTATGAGTCGACCTAGTCTGAACTCTTCCCTGTGCTGAACCTTCACCAGCCATTGGTTCACTTGCCTTACTCTCTGTCTTTCCCGCTCATCTGTTACTTACTATCTTCAGACATCCATAAGTTTTCTTTTTAAAAGTTAATACATTTTATTATGGAGTCCCTCAGACTGATAGAATTACCGCTCAACTAGCTGGCTTATTCAGTAGAGCATCTCCCCCAGTCTTACAGTCAGCTGATACCTACGGTCTCCTGGGGCGGGAATGGCAGGGGACCTGCATCATGGTGTAGTGTTCAGGAGCAGCACCCACTTCATCATTTGCACCTTGGGTGTCTTTAAAGTTCGTTCTGACTGTCTGTGCGTCTCTCTCCCTGTGGGCATGCTGGGTGTCTGGTACGCTGTAGTGTATAGGGTGACCTGCAGGGCTGTTTATTGGACAAGGCATTTCATTAATGGATGCTTAACCCTGCATTGATGCTTCCTGTTCCTTCTCAGTCTCACTCACGGGCAAAGGGTCTCTCTCAATTGTCTGCATCAAGTCAGCCGCATCCCACAAAGATTAGCCAAAGAGATTGAGTCAAGGTTGCTCTAACTGCACACCATGAGCTGGTTCCAACCTGAGAGTCTCCCCTTTCCTTCTCTTCCATGTTAAAGGGAAGAACCTTCCTAAATTTCTTGCATGAAAGCCATGTGCAGTGCATTATATACTGCAGATTGCGCTCATGCAGAAGAAGAACCAGCGTGGCAAAAAGTCACCCTTAATACATCAAAATTCCATCTGATCTGTATCATTTAAATAAAACTGTATTTGATGGTAGGATTTGGGGGGTGGGGGGGAGGCAAAGAGGGCTGAAGAAAGGAATTAAAGGTGGCAGAGGTGGTCGGTTGTAGGTGTGGCCTTGTCTACTCTGGGAAAATTAGTACTAGTGTTTCAGCAGCAGTGCAGCTGAATGGTTGCTGTCAGTGGTGAAAGCATTAGTGAAAACCAACCTGGGGTGTCTTTACCATTGTGTCTTGAAAACCTCCTCTGAGCAGCGGCACTGTTGCTGAAAAAGGGTGCAATTTTTGGTAGTGTTGACACATGCAATGAGGGTTGAAAAGTACAGTTGTTTTGCGAGGCAGATGGTGGAGGAGAGAAGACATTTGTAGTGGAGGAAAGTGCCCATGATCCCTGGAGGGCTCAGCTATTCGAAGACTACATCGAAGAGGCCCTGGTAATGGAAGGCGGAGGAGGGGGTGAGGGTGTTGGCCTTTCACAACACAACCCTACTATACAATGCGAACGCAAGCCCTGAGAACACAGTTCTTGGGCATTCCACACAGCTCCGCGAAGTAGTCTGAGACAAAGGGCACTTGTGCCGGGATCTGTGGTGGTATAAACCTCCCTAGAACTCAAATAAGCATGAGCCATTGCCTTCATGATGGGCAGCGTGCCAGAGCATTGTGCGTGTTTATCCATGGGCTTCATTTGCATAATGCTGGAGCGAGTCACTGTTTATACTTGACAGCTAAGCTGTTGATGCAAAGTATGATTTAATAGCGAGACTTGACTAAAATATGCAAATACAACTGCGTAGGGACTGGCCCAGAATTTTACAAAGATTAGCTGTTAAATTGGCCAGTACGAAAACATCATTAACCAGACAACATAATTGCTCATCTCCTGCTTCTGTTGCTCAGAGAAGAGACAGATTTTATTTAAAACCGAGCAAGCCCTATATACAAAAGAGGCTCATGTTAATGCCACATCATGTACTATCTGTTGCAGAGTATTTTGTTAGACAACAATGTTATGTTGTAACATTGGGGAATTTGCGAAGGAAATCTGTGATATTATTCTGCAACATAAGAGTCAACCTAAAACATGGGCCATTGTAAGGCCGTGTGGATATTAAAGCATCTCCATTTGGATGTTGGATGGTCGGAGAAAGATGGAAGGTTTTGAGGCAGAAGGAGGAGGGATCACAATGTGTTTTTAAAAAAAAAAAAAAAGAGTCCATCCACTTGGCAAATGCATGAAATCTGTTCGGATGTCCTTGGGTCGGAGAGTTAACACAGCTTTCCCCAAATCCTAGGCCAGAGACTTGGCTGTCACTATTGCAGCGGTACGAGATAGATAAGGGGGTGTGAATGCGTCCTTTGCAGTTATGACATCAAGTAAAAACCAGGAGATTCAGTCCAGGCACTTGGCATTTTGCAGGTATTGTGTGTGAGATGGAAAAATAAACAGCAGCTCTCCCAAACCTCGACTCACAGCCTTAGGACTCAGGCAATTAATTGAGCCATATATGGCTGCCGGCAGCAGACCATTGCTGTGTACACGTCACCCAGTCACTCAGTGTGACTGTGACCAGACCAACCAAGGTGAAATTTTTTAGACATACAAGCCTTATTTACTGACTTTGTCCTAAAGTGCTCCCCATCTTCTCACTGAGATTCAGCTCCGCAGTGATTTCCTCAGGGACTAATGCTGTTCGGAACAGCTAGGTTCTCCCAGTAAGGGAACTGAAACCATATGATGTGACTTGCGTGGCCAGTCACACACCATCAAACACTGGCTTCCAGACCTCAGAACTGCAGTTTACATACAAGCCTCAGGGCTGAAATATGTTTGCTATAAAAATGTTCTTTGGACAATTACAAATCAAAGACAATTTCAGGAAAACCTTCATTGATTCACAGACAGGGGAGCCAAACAAGCTAAATTCACAGAACAGTTTGTTCATAACAAATAGTTCCAGCCAGCTCAAGTAGCCAATGAGGCACAAGAGTATCAAACTCACTTGGTATATTTATTGTATTGTAGTTACTGTTGGTCATTAGTTGACTAATGTAGTTTTTCATTCTACCTATGTATTTCAGGGATACAAGAGATGCTTTGTGGTGACCTCATTTGTCTAAACAATAGGAAGTACCCTCCCAACCTTATGTAAGAAAGATAAAGGCTTCAAGGATGTCTGATGGGAACCACCTCCTATCCTTTCCCTTTGTTGCAATACAAGCACTCTTTCAAAATAATAGCTGCTCTCGGAGCACTTTCCTCTCTGGCCTATAGCTGGATGTTAGACCAGTCAGAGGTTGATAGTTACTGGGGGCTGAACCCCACCACCGCCTAGACGCAGCCTGTCAAAGCCCATGAGAATTTGCATGTCTAAATCCCCCAAGCTTTTCTTTTCTTCGTTTTATTGGGTAAGTTTTTCATGGCTGAAACTGCCAGCTGTGAAATACACTAATCTCACGTGGAACTTGGACATCTCACTTGAGGTAGGGTTCCTTTTTGCATGGTTGATGAGGTGCCTGTACCAAGACACAGTTGTACACCTGTATCTTCCCTTTTGTTACTGAAGTGGCATCCAAAAGAGCTTTTGTTGCACTCTGATTCTGTTTTCTGACCATGTCTGGTTGTCTTACAATGCGTGGAAGTGAGTAATTTTAAAAATACTTGTGAGCTGCAAGCTAGCCACATGTGTCAGAGTTGTGCAACTGTGCAGTTATTCTGTAACACTGGGAAAACATCTTGCTGCAAGCAAGATGTCGTGTCTTTACGGTATTAAACATTAGGAGACAGCAACCACAGTAAATCCTCCAACCCATCCTTTGCATGCACACATGTGCGAGCGCAGGGTGCACAGATGTACTCAAGGTGTGTATGGGAAGGATTCGCTTTGGGACTGTACCAGCAAATGACAATAACCAATGAGTTTCCAATACAGAAGCATGGATTTACACAGCATAGACTGAACTGCTGAGTGTTAGCACCCGAGAACGTAGCTTTTTACACAGAGAAGTCTGTATTAATGTGGGTATTTTTTATAATAAACATTAATAGTTTGGAACAAAGCAATGCAACATGTCAGTGTGTGAAGACGTTCCTTTCAAGAAGAGATCTCTATAGGGAAGTTTCTTTATAGTCAATTAATTCTGTGTTCCCATCTCTCTAAACAACATGTTAATACTTTCAAGCTGCATATCTGCTGAGCAGCATGGCCAGATAGAATATATTTCATAATGAGATGATGAGAATAGTGTTACTGTAGACATTTCTTTCTAATAGCTGCAAAGTAAGGAAAGGTAAAGTCTGTATCCTTTAGGTTTCCCCTCTGTGTATATAGCCTGCATCTGTGAGAGATCTATTAACTGAATGGGTATCAGGTGATGTTGTCGTGCTTTGAATGCAAGAGTTCAGTTTTATAGATCAGTTACTGTATCAGTGTTCAATGCAGCATATAGAAAGGGTCTAGTAAGTACAAATTAAGTTACTCCAGTGAGAGGGCTCTCCCTGTGTATTAGCTCTTAATCTCTGACAGCTCTACTAAGCTCGCTCCTAAGAGAGCAGTTGCTTCATGAGACAGGACAGAGACCTGCCCCTAACTGGTTGGACCTGTGTGGTGGCGGTGGAGCTCCTCATTTGGAGCCATTGTCTGGAATGTATTGATATGATCGTTAACAGGCATTATCCTGATACCTTGTTCTGCAGCTCATTGGAAATTGAGAACAATGACATGCTGTAAAAAAAAATTCTCTTTTCTTGCTATTAAAACTCTTGGTGGAAATGTTCTGACCAGCTCTAAATAAACAAACAACTGATTATGGGGAAAAACCTGGAAATAGAAAACATATGGTCAAAGCAACAGGTAAATGATTTGACTCTTTTCCTGTCCATTTCCAGCTCCAATTCTGTAGTCCCAGCCATTCAAGATCAGTTACTGTATCTGTCATAGCTGGGGTGGAAGGGAGACAAGATCCCAGTACTAATCAACAATCATAGAGCAGCTTCTCCAGAGCTGAAAACAGGATTATTGTAATGCAGTTGTGTTGCACTCAGAACGACCTGCATTTTTTCAATCCCTTGACATTCAACTAAACTTTGCATATTTTCTTGGCTGCATCCATTCCAAACGTATGCCCCTCCTAATAGAATTTAATGTATTACAATGCAAGGTCAAACAAACAACTTCTAGCAGTGACCCTTCCTTTGGATATGAGGGCACTAGCATTCCCATTAGAATTAACAAGCTCTGTGTGTTCATCCTGAAGACAATAAGTTAGCACACTAAACGTGAGAAATAGCAACAGCAATTATAACTCCTGCGGGTAGGTTACCTAGTTCAGATAAAGTAATTCCAACAAATCACTGCTAACTTGCATTGAATGTTGGTGATACTCAAAGGTCAAGTAATTATTTTAATGTCCTCTTTACTTTCACACACCTCAGCACAGCGACGTTGCTGAGACTGGAAGCAGAGGTACCCATGTGTCACTTAGGGATTGTTTGGATGGCAAGTTAGTGCACAGTGAGCTGGGGTGCAAAATACAGCACACTAGAGTGCCGTGCACCAGCTGTTGGTATGGATCCCAGTGCCACACAATGGAAGTTCCCTAGTGCAGGTTGTGCACTGGAATCAGGCAGTACAAGTCAGCTTCTGGGCACTCACCCTTATCGGATTTCCTTCCCAGTTCTGCAGACCTCACAGATTTGGCAGAAGCACACAAATCCCTACCTGAGCTGCCAAACCCTCGCTGGGACCATGAAAAGCCCATGGGCACTGAAATGAGACTCCCGTATAGTTCTTGAATTAGGACCTATTCTGCCCTATGCACAGTGACATTTTAAAACTGTTTCAAATGCAAGAAGCTGCTCGTCTATCAAGGTCAGGAAATTCAAAGGTGACCTCTCCTGGCAGTCAGAACCTACCCCACAGACATATGTACGGGGGTTTTGGGTGGTTAGTTAAGGTGTTGAGTTTGCATTGAGATTTTTCATTGCTGGAAAGATCACAGTTATGGAGATGAAATTTACTGCAAATCTGCTTGTATCAGGCTCCAGGAGAGGTGACAAATACAGATTTTTTTTTTTTTTAAAGTTCTTCGAGTGGCCTCTTGTCTATTCCAGCTGGTGAGATCCAGGTGCCTGCACTGCGAGCTTCCGTCACCTTGTGAGCTGTAGCTCATGAAAGCTTATGCTCAAATAAATTGGTTAGTCTCTAAGGTGCCACAAGTACTCCTTTTCTTTCTGGAAAGCAGTGTCCGTTGGGGCCGCTCGCTCCTCCTTCCATCCTGGAGAGTTCCCAGAGCATAAAAGGGGGAACAGCTCCAGCCTCCGTTCAGTCCTTCTAACTTCCCACAGTGCCCTTGACATTCACCTCACCGTATTTTTTCTTTTTTCCTGTCCTTTTTGGGGTACGTTTTGTTTACCGTTGGTGTGTCAGTCAGTCAGGATATTAACAAAGGAAAGGAGAGAGCCATCCACCACGGGCTTTGTCTGCACCCACTGTGAGGAGAAGGCTACCTCACACCCCCGCAACTGATGTGGGAGGCTCCTCAGGTCTGGCTGATTTAAGTCTGGCAGTCTGTAAGTCCAGCATCACTTTGAGGATCCCGTCACCATTAAGGTTCCTGGATCCGTCCAGATTGAGCCTGGCTATGTGTGTAAAGTGGTTCTCTGGCCATTGGATCTGACTTCTGAAGGATCCAGATCCTGAAAACCTGGATCCTGCAGGCAAGTATGGCTGCAAGATCTGGAACCAGGGGCTACAGCAAGGGAAGGACTTGGAACTAGCATGCACGGAAATCTAGATCTGACAGCTGAGTATGGAACTCAGGCTGACAAGTATGGAGCCAGAGCCAGCAATCCACCCTACACCTGGATCTGGCAGCCAAACATGGATCCAGGACCAGAGGCTGACTCTGGATTCAACAGCCAAATATGAAGGACTGCCAAGCATGATGGCATGGGTACCACCTTTGACTGCGGAGAGTCACTTATGTTGTGGTTCTGTACAACTGAAGCCCCAGATCTGCCCAGGTCATTAGAGTCCAGTACCACAGTTCCCAGATGATGATCTTTGCAAAACCACTTGCTTTACTGATTCTGTGCCCAAAATAATGCTATGAGCCAGCAGACTTCATGTAGAGGTCCTCATGACACGGAAAAAGGGAAACACATTACAAGCTTCTGATTTGATCCAGGATGATGGCCAGAGCTAAGGCGTAAGCTGTCTAGCAGAAATTCGGTCACCCAGAATCAGGTTTATGAGAATCCAGCTGCTGAGGACCTGACAGACTAGAACTGACACCTTGGGATGTGAAGGTACAATATCCACCTCAGTTCTATCAATTCTAAGATCTCACAGAATCAGAGATTTCACTATTACAGTGCCTCTGTAGGCCATAAGTGGCCGGTGCCAGATCTCCAGAAAGAGCAACCTACTGGCTTCAGAGCCCTTTGTAATTCTTGAATGCAGAGGTGAAAAGAGATACATGGAATTCTCTTCTTCAGGGGTGAAAAAGTACATTGCCAAGATTCTGCAAGGCTGCAAGTCCTGTTTGGATTTAGCTCTGTATATGACTGGCCATAACACCTGCTCTGATATTCCTTGGATCCAACAACATAAATATGCTGATGGTGCAGTGGGTCTGACCTCTCAAATGAGGAAATTATATTAGTACGTTATTGGGCTCCGGGCTACTGACCTCCATTGTAACTAACTCCCGGTTCCAAGCCAGGAAGGTGACTTTTCAGGTCCAGTTCTGAAGTGATTCCTCCACGGGTAGTGCATTTGGTAGCATCCGGCATGGGTAGTAGAAACACGGAGGGGATTCCCATCCTTTGCTTTCCCAAGCCTCCCTTGGTTCCACTAGAGCACTCGGGTCCAGTGCGGCAGTTTTCAGAAGGCCTCGGTAAACCTAGCTTTGATTGATCCCTTCCTGGAAGGAAATAATAAATAACTAGGCTGGATTTCTTGCAGTGGCACCTAAGGGTTGAGACATTCATCACCTATACTTAATGGCGCATGAGGTTTGTTTCCTGGCCACACTTTGGGGTTTGCCCCCTGTTATGCAATGTGGGCAATGGGACTACATGGTGTGGAGCAAAGTGCTGTCTGGCTGTACCAGTACCCTGAGGACTATCGTATTCTCCTCTGGGTTCTAGAGACAGAGCTCTGTCTAGTTTCCAGAAGTGCTCTAGAGCTGCTTCTGCTTCTGTGCCATGGCTGCACTGAAACGGCAAGCAGCAAGCACCTTCATATCTTCATTTATCTGTCTCTCTGCCTGGCTGTCGGGCCTCTCTCAGAAAGTGGAGTAAGAGTGGTCAAGGATGACCTCTGTCAGTAAAACTGAACCTTACCCATTCTGTAGGAGCAAGTATTTCATTGAATGCCTGGCTGTCAAGCCTATTCCCGCTGAGTGTTTGGGTGTCTGTCTGCGTGGGCTTGAACCTCAGTGTGTGTGATTGTTCTCCCCTAACGATTTGCCTAAACAAAGGTACTTTCATGCCTGCTTAGAAGACCCTGTGCTCACTAAGCTTTGATACATTCCAGACTTGCAGTGGACAGGTTCCTTACTGGTGAAATAACATTGATACCCTTTAACCCCAGGCTGTTTCAGAGAGTACATCCGCATTGCAGTTAGAGGTGTGAAGCTGCAGCAGTATGGGCTTGTACAAGCCCACCTGGGACCTGGGTATGTACCCAAGTGGCTAGCCAATCCTGCCATGACTTCACTGCTATTGTTATTGGAGCTAGCTAGATCAAAGCTAGCTCTGGTGTGTCTACACTTGCCGCCCTCCCACCTCTGATTACACTGTCGACACACTCTGAGGCCTGAGCAGGCCTGGTCGTGGCTCTGCATAATAAATCCAACATCTGTATTATCTATTTACCAAACAAAAATGGGCGTGGTTTGGTGTTAAAGCACTGAAGTTACCTTACAGATGGAAAAGGCCTATCATGTAATGCAAATGTAGGATAAAGTCTTACAGATAGAGGATGGATCACATTAAACTGATAGTATTCCCAACCTGGCCTCTTAGTTCATACAAATTGGTAGAGTTACTATTGCTGAGGGGAACCCTAATTTTAAATTTCCTATCTTTTGTATGACATGTATGTTAGGGGGCTTATTCCTTCACCCACTTACTTCCGTGGTTCTTCTCGCATGAACAGAGAGCAACAATACCCGAAGTCCAAAGGTGCAAACAATTCGATGTTTATTGGGGTGAACTTCCAGCAAGCATGATTCCAGTTTCCTTCCTTAGTATCCTCCTTCCCAGCTCTGACACCACAGAGCCTTACACCTGTGTCCCTGTTCCCATTTCTCCCTTTAGCCAAACAGGATTCCAGTTTCCTTACTCCCATTCCCTGTTCCCATTTCCCCCTTTAGCAAAACATGGTTCCAATTTCCTTACCCTCATTCCCTGTTCCCATTTCCCCCTTTAGCAAAACATGGTTCCAATTTCTCCACCCCCATACCCTGTTCCCATCTCTCCCTCACACACACCCACCCCTCCCACCAAGGCCCACTCACTTCCTCATTGACTACAGATTATATAGTAAAATTTGAGTTCGGCTTAGCTATACCTTAACCAATCATTTTCCTGAAATTTAACTAACCAATCCTAACATATTGTAACATGATTATGTAACCAATTATATCCCACCACCTTAATTAGTTTACACCCAGCAAAATTAATTATACAGCAGACAGGAACAATCACAGAACCAGACAGAGATTATACAGACAAACAATAACAAAGTGGGAACTATAATGACAAAACAATACAGAAGTGAGGATTTCACATCCCAGTATTGATAAGTGAGTTCTTGCCAGACAGGATGCTGTTTCCTTTTACGTTTTCTAGGCACTTCCCTTTCTCTGGAGGCGATAGGCATTATCAGGACAGGATTGTATTCCTAACAGCCCAATAGCACCTTCTTTCAATGTGACTAGTTTGGAATGTGAGGATGTGACCTGTGGCTTCCTAGCTTATGGCTGCCTCTGCTGCTTAGCCAAAGGCCTTAGCCTAAGCACAGGGCCTCAGACTGTCACAGTAAGAGAAGGCCCTTACACCAGCAGACAGTGATTTTGATTCTTTCTTTTATACCTCTAGAACTAGCCAAGTGATAAGAATACACCTAAATTCTTAAAGTACAGGCCTTTGCAGACAGGCCTGAATATCTATATCCGAACAATGTAACATCGCCGTGGCATCACCACTAACATAGTATCTCTGTAATGAATTTCCCTGGGTGATCAGACATTCAGCAAACCTGCTATGCTTCCCAGCAAATCCATTGTTTTTCACTCAGGGCTATGCCTGAATCCTTGCACTGAAACGTGGTTTTCCCACTTACTATTTAGTTTAAGATTGTAGGCACTGGATACGAAACCTTTTGGGTCATTTAAATATGCTGAAAGGCTGCCCAAGCCCCGAGATTATCCAGAGCATTTAAGTAGTCATTATACAAATAAACCCCAGCGTACTACCTGCTTTCCCCCCTCTTGCCAATGCTTACTCCATCTGCTTTAACCCCAGTCTGCCTCCCGTGCCTTCATGTCTCCCTTCCCTCCCCCCAATGTTCCCATGTCTCTGAAAATCTTGGTAACCAGCATGTTCATGTGTTGTGCTTCAAAATTATTTCAGACCAAAAATAATAAGACAGGAGCCAGTTGGATTGCTTGCCACTTATTGATACAACTGTTCCCCTCAACCTGCCCACACTCCACGCTACAACTGAAACCCATCCCCCGTGAGCAGTGATCTACAGCGTTCCACTTCTGTGCAGCCATAAGCCCAAGGAAAAAGCCTCCCCAAAAACCACCACAAGCAGAACTTCCCATAACCAGATAAGGGAGAAGAGCTGAAGACTCTGAAGCCTGCTAGGGGCTTCTCTATGTACAACTCCTAGCCTAGTAGATGCTCAGATATTATAGTGATGGGTGCCAGTACAGAACCTACACACAGACAGGGTTTGTATGAGGTGACCACCATCCTGGTGGCTGATATGATTCCCTAAATCTTCTGCTACCTTCCCAGATCATAGAAATTTTCCTATAGCAAAATTGCTCACCTAAATGCTCACCTATCATGGGTATTTGCTTCCATTGGTGTCCCTCTAGAAGTCTTCACTCCAGGCCCTACCCTGGGGCTCCATCCTAGAGCTCCTGCTGGAAGGTTTCAATAGCAATCTCTGTTATAAGTTTTGGTCTCCAAAGCTCAGAATTTAATAGACCTTTGTTCTCATTCTAACAGTTCCCACTTTCTTCAGGCATCCGAGTGACTCAGGCCTTTGGTCATCAGTCCCAGGTGAAATGGAATTTTTAATCAGGTGCTCAGAGTGTTGACATCCCCTCCTTTGAGACGGTGGGGGAAATTTCCCTCTGCCTTCTGTCTCTTTCCTGTTGTTGACGTCCTAAATCAGCAAGCTTAGAATCCTTTCCATCCCTCTTCCCCATCAGTTATTCTCAGAACCACTCTGCGTTTTGCAGTGTGTTATTCCCCCTTTCCATACCGACCAGAGTTCCTTTTCCTCCTTCTGGTCTAAACCACCTGGCCAGAAGAAGATTGCTCTTCACTCCTTGATGTTAACTGGCCTCTTGTTCCTAAGTTCTCAAATGCTGTCTAGTTACAAGAGCTCCAATTAGGGAATCGGACACACTTTTTGTGGCTTTGTTATGTTTAAAACAAAAACAAAAAACACACAGTTTCAAAATCTACTACCTACAAGTGGGTCAAATCAGTCAAAAAAATCCTCCTCCAGTTGTAAGATCAGTCCTCCCTTGGAAATTCATGCCCATTCAACTGGATCACTAGTAGCTTTAACAGCAGAGAGAAACAGGGCTTAGTTTGACAAGATGTGTAAGGTTCACCACCTAGGTTTCACTCTACTAAACATAACAAGGTGGTTGTGGCTTTCTCAGATGCTACTGCCTTTGACTGCCAGATTCTTCAGACCTTCCTCCATCTTCAACACATAGGCTGGACTTTTTAACTTTACTCTTTTTTGACAATTAACAGTTCTGGCTCTTCAGTTACTCAGTTGTTGTATGTTCTTCCCTCCCTTGCAGTCTCCTACTTGTATGTCCCAGGAGTGATTCCAGATTAGTAGATGGACAGTCTTAGCAATCCTTCCTCATCTCCCAGAGCATACATCCCCTGTCTCGGGTATCCATTCCCTCTCTTTTTTCTTCTTTTCCTTCAGTTTGTCTCCAGCTGTGGAAACACTCGCTTGGACTTTTTGTGCCAGATAAGCTCTTAAACAGAAAGATTTAACCCAAAGGGAGAAATCTGTGCAAAATGTGAACAAGCCTGCTTAGCTGAACATGGATGATGGGACAACATGGTAGTGTCACTAAACTGATGGATGGGCATGCTATGAGACGGCCAATTTCCAGATATTCTGTTTGTACCACTGGGGCTAGAAGATCTCTGAGATCCATTTGAGATAGCTGTGTGTTTCTTCCCTTGCATAAATGTGTGTCAGATTAAAGCATTTTAAAACATGGCTCAGATTCTGAAAGGATCCTAAATGCTGGTAATAGCTCATCTTAACTAATTAACCTCTCACAGTTTGTATGGTAACTTCCAACTTATCTGTATGTATATATGTATATATATATCTTACTATATGTTCCATTCTGTGCATCCGATGAAGTGAGCTGTAGCTCACAAAAGCTTATGCTCTAATAAATTGGTTAGTTTCTAAGGTGCCACAAGTACTCCTGTTCTTTTTGCGGATACAGACTAACACGGCTGTTACTCTGAAACCTGTCATTTACAAGCTGTGAACTTCAGATTTTATCTCCATGCTTTGCCAGCAAAGGAAACTTGTAAAAATCCCTTCCTGAAAATCCCTTTTGATCTTTCTGGATCATGACTCAGCTTTAGAAAGGTACTTTCCATATCAAACAGGCAAACACTTTAATGGAAATGCAAGTTTCTCTCATCCTTTCAGGAGCTACTACGAGGCCTGGAGTCCGCTTCCTTATAAGAACCATGGCATTCTAGCGGAGCGAAGCAATGAATAGTAACTCCACAGGATATTCCTGCTAGGAAATGTCAGAAGGCTATTTCTGTCTTGATGTCTTAAGATCAGCTGTTTACCTAATGGACTTACATTTGCATTTTGCAGGTGTCGTGTCAATATTAATGTGTTGTCTGAATTGTTAATATTCCTTCACTTCAGTGTTACGTTAATGAAGGCTGCAGGGGATGTGAAAAAGATCTGACTAATTAATTACATATACAGAAAGCATCTTTACCTTTCCATCGTGCTGCCCTTTGCTTCTGCCTTAATGGGTCTTGGCATTTGTGGTAGGTAGCCATGTAACACATGCGGCTGTGGGGAGCAGGCTTTGACTTTACTTTCTCTTATTTTTTAGCCATAAATCACTTGCATAATTTCAAGGCTAAGGAAAAGCATCTTTCATTCCTGCTTCCTAAATTAAGCAGGCAATATGGCCTCCCAACAGACTCTGCCAGCCTGGTGTGTGCGGTGGGAGACAGTCATGTCAAGAGCAAGGCTAACATAAGAACGGCCCTACTGGGTCAGAGCAAAGGTCCATCTAGCCCAGTATCCTGTCTTCCGACAGTGGCCAGTGCCAGGTGCCCCAGAGGGAATGAACAGACAGGTAATCATCAAGTGATCCATCCCCTGTTGCTCATTCCCAGCTTCTGGCAAACAGAGGCTAGGAACACCATCCTGCCCATCCTGGCTAATAGCCACTGATGGGCCTATCCTCCGTGAGTTTATCTAGTTCTTTTTTGAACCCTGTTATGGTCTTGGCCTTCACAACCTCCTCTGGCAAGGAGTTCCACAAGTTGTGCGTTGTGTGATGAAATACTACCTTTTATTTGTTTTAAACCTGCTACCTATTAATTTCATTTGGTGACCCTAGTTCTTGTGTTAAGAGAAGTAGTAAACAACACTTCCTTATCTAACGGCCTACATTTCTTCAGGAATCCCTTCCATTTTTCTCTTAGTCTGAGCTTCAGATTAGACCATTATCGTATGTCTGTAGCAATAGTTTGTCTTGTGTTTGATTTAATTCAAAAGTCTGTTATTGTCACATTCAATAGAGAACTCCCTAGAGCAATCCTACAGCATCCCCCAAGTGAGAATCTGCAGTCTGAGAGTATGTCTGCACTGCTATAAAACACCCCGGCTGGCCCATGACAGATTGGGCTGCAGGGCTATAATATTGCAGTGTAGATATCCGGGCTTGGGCTGGAGCCTGGGATCTGGGACCCTCCCCCTCGCGCGATCCCAGAGCCCAGGCTCCAGTCCAAACCTAGACATCGGCACTGGAATTTTGTAGCCCTGCAGCCGGAGCCCTGTGCCGAGTCAGCTGACATGGGCCAGCCATGTGTAGACATGCCCTGAGTGATGGCTCCTAGTTGTGATACCGTGTAGTTGAATACAGCATTGTGTTCTGCGGGCCAGCAGTCATCCCTTCACTGAGGGTCTTATGGAAAGAAAGCAGGTCCCTGGCTTTTCCTTTCAGAACTCCCTCTGAAGAAATGGAACTTCCTTGAAACACTGGTCTGTTATGAGGGCAAAATAGAGCTGATACAAATCTGTAAGGACAACATTAGGATGCCAAACAAAATAGCCAAGGTGTGCTGCAGAACACATTGCAATAGCTACCCAAAACAGTCTGAAGCCATGTATGAAACCACTTGGGAAAAATACAAAGAACATTTTGGCTTGTGTTTAAGAAAACAAAAATGATCGTACCTTTAAAAATGCTGGCATGTCTCTGCTGAGACACCGAGAGAAGCTAGGAAATACTGGACAGCAACAACACTGAATGCCTGCAGCTACCCCGAGCCATTGCACCATCTGTAGGATGTGGTGTAGTGAGCGAAGAGAGAATATAGGCTACTTGCTGAAAGATAGGCACAATGACACTGGGTTGATGGCACTTCTAGAGTTCTGTTTCACATTTAACAGATGTATGGAGAAGGAATGAGGGAAAGTTGTCCTTGTTCTTTGTACTGACAGGGAGTTCTCCTGATGGTGTTTCAGCTGTTCATCTGTGTGGCTAAAATACAGGACACTGGAAGAAGACAGCAGAAGTTTTTGGGAGGAAGGTCAGAGGGGCTGTCATGTTCTTTGTTAGCAGTCGTACTCTTCGATATTCTAATATCCTCCCTAAAGACCCTCCCCCAAATTCAGCCAGCCCCATGATACAACGGGCAGGGGTGCCAGTACCAGCCAAGAACTGTTGGCAAATGATTAAGGTTTTTCAGAGTTCTGAATCCCTGTGTGCAACCCAAGCACATTAGGCTTTAAGCAATTAATTGCTAATCATCCTGAATGCTTCCAATAGCCTGGCTTTAGTACCGAGGACTTAAACAGCTTTCCACTGTACTGCACTTAATTTGGTTAAAGTGGGAAAATGGTGTAGTGGCATTTCCAGCCTAAGGGGGTGAGAGTGGCCAGTAAATGACATTCATATTCAGAAAAATCTTCCACTCATCCATGTTCTAGGCAGCTGTTGCTGGGACACTACTCTAGCTCATAAACAGGGCATTATGCCCGAGCAAGGGAATTCATTAGAGAAAGAAGCCATTCTGGCTTTGTCAGATCTGAATCTGAAAGTGCCTTGGAGCTGCTATTCTCATCAAGTTTCAGTGTTAACAGTTTTAACCAAGAGCTAATTGAGCAATCTCAGAAAGTGGAGTAATTCCATTATTCGGCTCTGCTTTGTTCAACGCTATTGCTGGCGATGAGAATAACACAAATTACTTTCATCAAGCCAGGCCCCGCCAGCACTTCTGGGTTTCTTTCTTTAAAAAAAATAGTGTGTGTTTTGGCTTTTGGCAACCCCCTTTGGCAAAGGCAGCCCCACACCAACACTGCAAGTTCTATATAAGGCTCATCTATAACTTTAAAATCCAATTTCTAAATAGTAGGGGATTTAATTTTCATAACTGTTCAATCAGGAATGAAATTCTGGACTCTGTATGGAAAGGTGCACCTGGCGGTTGGATGGGAAAAGCATTCTCTGTTAAGACACACTATACCCCTGTTGCAGGAGGCTGGACTGAAAAAGAATTAAGCCATTGCAAGCCTTTTAGCCGCTACTAGCCAAAGAGCATGATTCTGTCATTGGCGGTGCTCTGAAGAGACTTGGGGTTAGTTAATGTTGCTTTTTTATTGAAACCTTCTAAGTTCCCTCACTTCATGAAAGAACAGTAATCAAAAGCAAACTTACTTGATTTTAAAAAAAAAAATCCTCCTGTATCTAGGCCACTAGAGTAGACTGTTGGTCTTAACTCTCTCAAGAAAGCATGCTGGATGAGCTGCAGTGAAGTTCTGCTCGGTAGAGTCCTGCACTTTTCAGGCAATTAATTCTGCCACACTCCTTGATCTTCAGATGCTAGAGGTGATCGGTGCTGCTGCTTCTTTCTATATGAAGACAAGTCCATGTATAATATTGTGACATTCTTTTGTGGAAAATGACGCCTTATATAGGTAACTTTCTACTGGTAGGCTACAGAGTAATACTAGTACCAAGGAGCTGTGTGGTCAGGGTTCCTCAGAGCAGCTTCAGACCCTCACTTGTTAATGGATCGCTCTTCAATAAGACTACCAGGGGACTAGGGTATCAGCAATTCACGTGCTAGAGTGCCATCCAGCCCTTTCAGACAGGTAAAAAAGCATGACTCCTCCTGTGAAGCTTACCACTTAGATCTCTGTGTATCCTCTAGCAGGCAAGAACAGAGGTGATCTAATGCTGGAGTGGCTCTTGGGGAGGGAGCGCAGAAGCTCAGACTGCCACCAGAGTGAATGGTGGTGTTTGGGGTTTAATGTCCAAGCCCAGTGTAGTTCTGTCCAAGAAAAAAGGAGCATTAATTGTCAAGACAGAGAATTCCCTTGCGACTTAGTGCTGAGTTTTGATATTATTGTATGGTTTATATTGAAATCCAAACCTGACCCCATATTAGTCCTTCTGACCCACCCTACCATTCAGTCATGTTTGGTCCAGTCATAAACCTATGATGCGTGAAGCAGAAACACGAGTGCAGGTTGGAAAGGTGGAGTGGAGGGGACCAGCTGGACAGGGAAGCGTGGAAAGAGGCTTGTTGGTTACGGCATTGAGAAACAAGACAGAGGGTCAGTCTGCAGGGTGGATTGAAGCTTGGGAAGGAATTTAAGCAGCAAACGGCTGTCTTTCCTGTCAGAAGTGGAAGGGTGGGGCTGGAGTTTAGGCTGGGTTTGAGACGGAATGGAAACCAATTGATGGGATCTGTAACAAGGGCCACCAGCTACAAGATGAAGTGAATCTGGTAACCTTTGCAAGAATTACCTGGTCATACTGGGCTCTGTTCTGAGATGCTGTCTAATGTTGTGACCAGGGTTTTTCATCCTGCTGAAAAAAGAACGAAAGTGGGAGGATGCTTTCAGCACTAATAGAATACTCAGCTGACCAGGTGAAGCATTAGCGACAGAGCCATGACTCTTAGACCAGCCCAAGGTCTCAAGTGAAGTGAGACCTTGACGGACTCTGTTCAATTCAATGAGACTTTATTGGTATGACAAGCTAGATAAGTGTTGCCAAAGTATAAAGAAGAGACTGATCCCTGAGGTGTCTGTCAGAGGTAAGGAAGATCCATCCTGATAGGGCTACGCACAGTGTGGGGTTTGGCCCCTTGTGTCCATATATCAGCAGTGTGGATATACTAACTTTAGGAATATACCTCTTTGGTCACCTCTCCTCTAAGAAGACTGAGATAACTAGACTGAAAGTCAGACAAGCTTTTGCAGAAAGAAATAGGCGTGCTTTCACTCAATGGTTCTCAAGCAGGGGTACATGTACCTCTGGGGGTACGCAGATGTCTTCCAGGGGGTACATCAACTCATCTAGAGATCGGCCTAGTTTTACAAAGTGCTACATAAAAAGCACTAGTGAAGTCAGTACAAACTAAAATTTCATACAGACAATGACTTGTTTATACCTCTCTATATACTCTACACTGAAATGTAAGTACAATATTTATATTCCAATGGATTTATTTTATGATTATATAGGAAAAACAAGAAAATAAATAATTTTTCAGTAATAGTGTGCTGTGACATTTTTGTATTTTTATGTCTGATTTTGTAAGCAAGTAGTTTGTAAGTGAGGTGAAAGTTGCAGGGGACACAAGACAAATCAGAGACTCCTGAAAAGGGTACAGTCGTCTGGAAAGGTTGAGAGCCGCTGCTTTAGTTTATCCTGTCTCATGACCCTCACGGTACTGTGCTTAGGCACCAGTGGGTCAGTAACATTTGGACCCCGGGCTGCTGCTCTGAGAATTGTGTTGCTGTGATCAATCTGTTTGGCTTATGCCTGCACTAACTACATTGTAAGTGCAGTAACCTATGGTTTATTAATATCGTTTGGGAAGCTAAGCAGGAAGAGTATAGATTACGAGATCAGAAGGTGGTTGGATAGCAGTCCTGCCATGGAAACGGCAGCCCAAACCCACTCTCTACTCGCCTGAGCTTTACTGTGCTGAGAGTTGGGATGCAAATCCAATATTTCATGTATTTTAAGGCCAGAAGGAACCATTATGATCATCTAGGATAACACTTCCCAAAGCTCCTAAGGTCCATGGTCAAAAGTGACATGGGAGCCTTAAGTCCCATTGACTGTGTGGCTTAATCACTTGTTACCCTCAGTCTGACCACCTGCATAATGCAGGCCATGGAATTTCATGCTGTAACTCCTGCATCCAGCCCATAATTCATAAGAAAACCGAGTTTGCAGGCCAAAGGGCCTGCAGACGATGCTTCTGCATGTTACAGGGCTCTTAGGCTGTCCTCTCTCTCTCTCTCTCTCTCTCTCTCTCTCAGTGCTGCAGTGCACAGGTTTGGAAACCTCTCTGTACTGCAGGCGCAGAGAGCAGGATTGCCATTATCAGTAAGAACCTGTGGCCAGGGCAAGCACCTGCTCTGACCCACCTCTCTGTGCGGGGGGGATATGGAAACCTTGCATGAGTGCACAAAGGGCAAAAGTTCAGAGCATATTGTTTATGGGATTTTGTGCAGCTGGGAGCCAAGGATAGCTCAGCTGATCCAGAGGAAACTGTACCGATGGTGTTGGAGAGCATTTCACATGGGATTCATTCAGTACAAATTCAAATGGACTAGTCTCTCTGTCTCCATTTTTTTAGCCATGAAATATTTTTCTTTTCGCTCCAGCCTGCCAGATGGACCCAGCCAAACTCCAAGTGAGGCTGTTTTAAGAAAAAAAAAATCCCTCTTGTCGTTTGACCTGCCGACAGTTAGCAGTTTCAGTGCTCTGCTCCTGTTAATGACAGAGCCAGGCTTCGGCGCTGGCCTCCAGATGCTGCCAGCCAAACTTCAGCTCCAGGCTGCCTTATGATCCATTTCTTTTTTCCGAACCACAAAGTAGCATTTGCTGACTTGAAGCCCTGCGCTCTCAAAGTTAGCTGGAGTTACAGCCTGCGGTAGCTCCATTCGAAAACAGCTCTTTACAGCTGAGGGGCCTGGGGGGGCTTCCTGGTTTGCAGCTCTACAGCCCTAGAGGCTGGAGATAAGGACTGGGGAGGTGGGAAGGCAGCCTGTGCTGACAACGCCCACAGGCCCTCACCTCTCCAGGTCGGTTTCTGCTTTTAGCCAGCCAGCCATGCTGGGTAACTGCCCATGCTCCTCCCCTTAAAGGTGAACAACACAGATTTCGAAACATCCATGCACAATCTCCCTCCCTTATAAGATCCCAAAGAAGAAAACACTTCACTGCCCTTCATGTATGCAGTGAGTCTTACGCATTAACGTGTTCGAGCTAGATGTGGGTCCTGCGGGATCTGAGCCACAGACCTGGTTCCTCTGCTGAAGTGGGTGAGCTCTCAAACACTGGGCAAAAGAGTCCTTTCATTTGAAATCGTGACTCATTCCCTCGGTGTCCATCAAGCCCTTTCTGGGCAGGAATTTCTCGTGCTTCACCTTAGCCTAGATGTGACCTTTCCCTTCTGCCCATTTGGGGATCTTCCCTCTGGAGATGGGCGCTCCGTGCACATTGTCCTCGGCAACTAAATTCCTGGCAAGTCTGAAGTTTAAAACGGAAGCGTCTCTGAGCTATCCCGAGACAGCATCTCCGTGTTAATTCCTCTTTCACGCTTGCAGAACTCCAGTGACTCAGTCTGTTTTGTTGAAGCTGACAAAGACACGTAAGTGTCGCCCTGCTGAAAATAAGGAGAAATGTTGACTCAGAAGGAAAATGGTTGGCAGGTAGGAGGGTTAACTGGACAGACTGGCTCTTCCAACACTAGGGATATGGTAGCTGGGGGGAATCGCTCGCAGTCCAAGCAGTCAAGAACAAAATTCTAGCTCTCGTGACGCCAATGGGAGTTTTTCCACATTGACTTCAGTGGGGCCAGAATCGTTACAGGTCATCTTCACACAGCAATTAGTGGTGCTGGAACACTTTTAATACTGGGGATGCTGAAAGCCAGCCCCCTTACCGCTGTTCACCCCCCCACCCCTGGCAGAGCTGGGGCCAGGAGCAGGGCCGTGTCTCCAGCGGGGACCCGGACAGAGGTAAAGAGGCCAAGGCTGGGACCGGCAGCCGGGGCGCCACATAAAACTTGGGGGTGCTGCAGTGCACCCCCCGCACTCCTAGCTCCTGCACCTGTGGCAGCAGTTCAGGATCTGTACTGACCCTGGCCAATAGAAACCGACCAGACTGGGGGCTAGAAACTGCCATATGTAATAGGGTATGGTCAAGGCACTTTTCTGTAACATTTTATCCTGACTGTATTAACTTCTCTTTGGACACGAGAAACTAAACTCTCTCTCCTTACCAAAGCGGGTTCCCTCCTTTGTGTGACCGTCCTGGTCTCTTGTAGCATTGCTCATGTGTTCTGGGCTGCCGGTGTTGAAGTTCTAGCTCTGAGATCCTATGACTCCTTGTTCAGAAGAAACAAATATTCTTGTAAAGAACTATAGGAGTTGGCAACCAGATACAACAGAAAAGGGAACTCTTCTGCCGGTCTCCCGGCCTCGCTTGAACCTTCTTGCATCTCCCCTTTGGGAGGAGGCTGGAAGCGTTGACAGGGAACCATTCTATGGAGTCTCTGGTTTAGTTAGTTAGCTTCTCTTCTAAAGCATCTAACTTGGGGCTTTAGGCACAGTGAGTTAATCCACTAGCCTTTCACCTCTGGAAAGCTGGGTTCATATCCTGCCATGTCACAGATGAAAGCAGTTTGGAGGGCTCGGTCCCATCTTAAGTCCTTCCTATCCATATCCCCAAACCACCCAGTGATTTGGCACCTCTCTTTGATCAGCTTGGGACTAGAGCAGCAGGTCAGGACAGAGATGGGCCCCCAGAATGAGGTTTTGCAAATCTGGATTGAAGTGCATTTGCAGAGAGAGAAGGAAGCATTATCTGACATTTAGTGTACAGAGAAGACAAATCAAAGGGGACATGATAGAGGTAAAGAAAATAACAACTGGTATCGAGGCCATCTGTCAGATGCTTCCAGTTACCCTTACTCATGAGAACAAAAGAACCCCCAGTAAATTAAAAGACAAGAAAACCAAAACAACAACGATTAAACAAAATATTCTTTTAAAAATACAAAGCTTAAGGGACTGGAGAAATTTGCAGCCCCGAGTTATCAGTGAGGCAAAGAGCTAAGGCTTAGACACTCTTGTGAACAATAAAAATACAATCTGCATTCCCACGAGTTTGGATAGAGAATTATAAGGGCTGTAATCCTTCCGGCCTCAGGACGTAAAGCACTGCTATCTGCCTGGGATTCAGAAGACATTTCCCCCTCGGGCATGTTATTGCCTTGTCGTCTAGGAAAGTTCTACACCTAGGAAAGACCTGTTATTGATCACACTTCAAGACAGGCTCCTGGACTAGAGGGGCCATTGGCCTGATGTGGTGCAGCAACACCTGTGTCCCAGTGACATCTGCCCATATGTCTGTGTGGCTCTACCTACTCCTATAAATCTCTGACTTTCCTTTGCAATGTGATATGCACGAAAGAAAAGGAAAGAATCTGGCATGATACATTTTACTGGCCTTAGCACTTGCCAGACTGGTTCAGTTAACCTGGGTTGGTGTTGTAATGACCTTTTACGCCCCCAGTCGCAATAGAAGTTTGCTGTCGAAGTGTGGGCACTGATGACAGTACATGTACCAGGCTGCCAAGAATGTGTTTCTGCTTCCCAAATGATCCACTGAAAACTGGGCTTGTCGACTCAAGGTGGTTATTCTATCTTGAACGGTGTTTACAGAAACCAGTGATGTTTTCCTTTCGCTGATGAGCTATTTGAACCCTGCCATCCCTGTGTGGTTTGGTTTGCCCTTTAGAAACACCTGTTTTACACAGCAATTGAACGGACAACTGGTTACCTGCACAGTGCTGCTTTACTCCTTAGTCTGACTAACAGCCGGCTGGTACCAGCTGCCATAAAGGGACCAATGTTGCCATCTTGTGGTTGAACTGCACCAAAGCAGCTTTAACCTTATCCAACTTCCCTCTCTAACATGTATTGTCACGGGTATGTATTAAATGAACCCAGCTTCCATTCTGTGATGGCCACCGCGTCGCCTGCAGCACGTGTCACTCCTGTCAGGGCTTGCGGGTAAATGTTAGAAACTTAAATAAACGGTGGTTGGCCCAACATTAGCATGTGCTGTTTACAGTGCTAGTAGCTTATTGGTGGCCCTCTCCCAGTCCATTTTCCCTGTTTACCCCAGCGTCCTTTTCTACTCTGTCTGGTAGGGAAGCTGTCAGCCCTTTGTATGCGCAGAAATCAGGGGGTTGGCCTATTAGCTCCACGCTCTGTAAGGAGAGTCCACAGCGCTGCTCCTGGTAGGAGTTCTGATCCATTACAGATGAGCATTTTCACTGCTGATTTAGGGACGGAAAAGGGTAACCGGTTAGCATGAGGCTTACTGTTAACTGGACGTTAACTGTTGACCCCGGCCGCCGGGCGGCCACACCGGGCCACTCAGCTGGAGGGACACCATCCCCGGTCGCGCCAGCAGGTCCTCAGCCCCAGCCGGGCTGGGCCAGCAGGACCCCAGCCGCAGTGGGACCCCAATCCTGCCACCTTGCGCTGGCCCACCCGAGGAACCCCAGCCCTTGCCGCGCCGGGCCAGCCGGAGCGACCTCACTTAACCGGTTTAAAGATTTTTTTTTATCGTTGAACCGGTTAACCGATATTTACATCTCTTTGCTCATTACAGCTATTTGCTTATTCTTCCTCTCGGTTTGTTTTTAATGATTTCCTTTTTCTATTGGGTTCTGCACAAGTGCAATCAGTTGACCATACAATAAGTCTGGGCATGTACTATTATTGTAGGATAGCCCAGGAATACAGTGTAGTGTGATGCACATGTTGCTCGTTAACCTCAGTAGCACACACAGTAAAACTCCCCAGTGGTCTCCATTGTTGGTTTCTAAGTCACAGAGCACAACAAAGTCTTGTGCCTAGTCCTGCAAATCTGCCACAAAGGCACTTGGGCTCCACCGCAAGGGACTTCTCCAAATTGCTCTGCTGTGGCCATTTGGCATGCATGAGCTGCGCTCAGATGCCAGCATAATTAGTGGCAATATGCATATGCAGTGCCGAGAGTGTGATGTTGCTTTTACAGCTCTATTATCATTGTTGGCAGTTAGCACAACTTGAGAAATCCACCGACTATGTGGAGCAAATGGTGGAAGGCCCAATTAAACACATTTCTCTGTTTATCCAAGCCCTGTTAAACACATCTCCTGTGACACAGTCCTGCAGCAAGAAGAGCATAGCCCATGACCCCTTCAGGATCATCGTTAGTGCTATCGTTTACATTTTGTCCTGTGTGCTGCTCGTGAGGTTTTCCTCCAGTGTCTGTGTTTTCAGTGGGAGCAAGGAGAGTTCAGGCTGGCTTGGGTTGGTCTCCGTGCTGTCATGGATAGCCCCAGTGCTGTCTTTGTCGTACATTCAGCCCTGCACTTAGAAAAGCTGCTTTGCTTTCCTGGCCATCTGTCTGCGTTTCCAGCTGTGCGCTCAGCATTTGTGTAAGGCGAACGCTAAGGCAGATTCGTAGCGTGGAAATTCGCCTGAAACTCATGCAGCTGTGCTGACCACACATGTCGTTCTCAGGGTGGGAGACTGAAGTGGCGGGGGGGGCACTGTGTTTCCTCTGGCTCAGGACGACAGCTATCTGTGTTTGTCTTCCGTGCTATCACTCACACTGCATTTGCTTTTCTTGTCAAATGTTTCAGGAGATACGATGACCTGCAGTGGGATTATTTTATTGTAATTTGAGCTGTCCATTTAGTGCTGGCTTCTGCTTGTCTGCACCACTAGGATGGCCCACGGGAACCTCAGCTGGAGAGAGAGGATCTGGGGAGGTTTCCTGGTATCTCAGGTCTAATCTTCCTCTTAAGCCACTACTAATAACCGCTCTCCTATGCACTCACACTGCACTAGCTCCCAGCATTGAGTACAAGCTGTTGATTAAGGTTGGCACTTCATGGCCCCAGGGGCTTCCTGCTTTAACTCTCATGATGCCTCTCTCCTTGCTGCAGGCTGGTGGAAGAATTTATGCTGCTGGCAAACATGGCCGTCGCCCATCAGATCTACCGCTCCTTCCCCCAACAGGCCCTGCTGCGCCGTCACCCCCCACCCCAGACCAAGATGCTGAACGACCTCATGGAGTTCTGCGACCAGATGGGACTGGAGATAGATTTCAGCAGCGCAGGGGCCCTGCACGTGAGTGGAGACCGCACTGGGGATTTGCATCAACAGAGAATGTCTAGCCGGTTAAGCTCTCCTGGGGTTACTGATACTTTCTCCGACGGCATTTGTGTAATGGCCTGTGTTTACCTGCTCTCATTCTCTGGGTGATCTGCCCTGTCTTCTGCACAGGGCTACAGCTGACTGTGCAGAGCTGGCCAAGGGGGTGTCCAGGGGAGTTTGGAGATGAGGCTCGCCTTTGTAGCCACACACTGGGCATAAAGAACAGGGCGTGCATTGCCACGCGAGTCCTCCATTTGAAACCCTCCTGCCTTGTCTTCAGCCAGGTGGCAGGGTTCGGGGGGCAGGTCTCTGTGCTCCACTAGACCCAGCCTCTCAGAAAAGTCTGGTAATACCCTCCTGTCTCAAACCGGGGCTCCCAACAAACACCTCGTGCAGAGAAATGTGATGTTCTTCACAGGGCATAAAAATGAAGCCACTGACACTGCAGAAAAGATGACAAATCCCCAAGAGGTATTAGTCTGCCCAGTGTTTGTCTGTTCTCTCGAGCCATCTCCCCTGGGGACTGGAGGAGATCACTGATAATGAGCCAGGAGCGGGGAGGCTCTTGAGGGAAAGACAATCCTAAAAACTACCCAGCACTTTCCATCTCTTGATTGCTGCCCCCGCAGTAGCTGGTTAACCCCCGCAGCCCCTTGTCAGGGAGGGGAGGGTCTCCCTGTTGTATGGCTGGGCAGGTCACGGCAGAGAGCTGAAGCGAGTTGCTTGTGACCACTGAGGGAGCGAGTGGCTGGCCAGAACTGGAAGCCAGCAGCATGCAAACCACACGAAGAATTGTCACAGAGAAGAGGTGGAGATTCGGTGGGATCATGACAGGCAGCGCCAGAGGCCACATCCCCTGCCTCCCTCTCCGTTAGCAAAGAAGCAGGGTTTGCAAGGGTTTAAAAGTTCATCTCCAGGGTCAGCATCCACCGTGGCGTGGCCTCCCCTGCTGCAGCCTCACACATCAGAGTCTGACCTCAAATCGGGCTGTAGCCAGACACAGCGGATCTAGTACTAAATGCAACGGACAGTTGGTGCCGGCGAATGTTTGCTGGGAGGAGTGTGGAGTAGTGGTTAGAGCAGGGAACTGGCGATATGGCCTCCTGAGTGCCACTAGGGCCGCTGACTGCGTCAGTCTGATCTCGTCTAAGCCACATACCTGCTCCGTGGCCTTCGCTGTACAGCGGGTGGAATAGGGAGGATGGCCCACGGGTTCGGGGCTAGCTTGGGAAGTGGGAGACCAGGGTTAATTCCTGCTTTGCCCCAGACTTCCTGGGTTGCCTTGGGCAAGTCACGCAACCTCTCTGTGCCCCAGGTCCCCATCTGTACCATGGGGCACTAGCCCTGCCCTCCCTCCCAGGGCTGCTAGGCAGATAAATGCGGGAAAGATGATGGGGTGCTCAGGACAGTAACAGGGGCTGGATAAGTATCATAGGTTGCTAGGCGATACATGCTCCCCCACTGGGGGTGTCGCGGTCTGACTGACGTGTGCACAAAGCGCTCGGAACCCCTCAGATTCCGGGTCCTGGGTGTTTCTTGCAGAGACAGGAAATCCAAGGAATCTTTGCAAAGAACTTAACGGCGTAATGAGAGCAGAGGAGTGGGCAGTGCTGAAGCAGTAGATGGATAGGAAAGAGCTCTCTAGCCGCAGCTGAAGTAAGGGATGGAGAAGAGTATGGGCTGTTAGGAATACATTCAACACAAATCTTTGTTTTGCCTGATGCCTAGGTACTGTGCTGATGGGTGTGCTCTAAGTAAAGCTCCGTGTTGGTCACGGAGGTGACGGAAGTCATGGATTCCGTGACTTTCCATGACGACCGTGACTTCTGCAGTGGCTGGTGCGCCTGGCCCGGGGGCCACCTAAGCAGTTCGGGCAGCCCCTGGGCCAGGCACGCTGGCCACTGCTGGGCCAGTCTTGCCTCCCTCCCCCGCCCCCCAGCAGCAGGAGTTTGGGTGTGAGGGGGGCTCAGGGCTGGGGTGCCTACCCGGTGGGGGGGACTCCCCGGAAGGGCAACAGCAACTTCCCTCCTTCAGCACCTAGCTCCACGCTGCCTCTGCCCTCAGGCACCACCCCTGCAGCACCCATTAGCCGTGGTCCCTGGCCAGTGGGAGCTGCCGAACCGGGGCTTGGGGCAGAGCAGAGGCAGTACATGGAGCTAGGAGCTGGGTAGGGAGCCTGCCCCAGCCCCACCAACCCCCCAGGCCGCAACCCACCCCCTCCCGAGCACCCATGACCCCCCCCCCAGGCCACAACTCCCCCCAGCACCCACGTCCCCCCAGAGCAGGGTCGCCAACCCCCCAGCGCCCGTGACGCCCCCAGGCTGCGACACCCCCCCATGAGCACCCACGGCGATGGATGGGTAATGATTCCATCTGGAGCAAAGCCCCTGTTCGCAGACGTGACACCCTTAGGGGTATGTAAAGCAGCACGCTCCCTGGGGAGGGGAAGGAAAAGCTGGGGCAGAAGCATAGAGGTTTCCGACGAGGCTACAGTGTGTTTTGTGTGTTCGGGCAGCCTGCCGTTTCTGTCGCTGGTCAGCTCTGTTCTCACCAGCCAGTCATTGCAGTAAAGCAATTTCTGCATAGAAAGATGATGGTTTCAGGGGTGGGACTGCAGAGCCGTGCTGGGAAATCTCATGCACTGTATATGTATATACTGCAAACCATGGCTTGGGCTGAAATGAAGAGAGCGTTAAAGCTTCACTTCAGATGGAAAGTGAAGCATGGGGGGCTCCAGTATTTTCTTTTTCATTGCCCCTGGCCTGCTGGTGATGCTGTTAATACAGTGCATCGTCAGCCTCCCTCGTACTTGTTCTGTTAGGTGCGGCCTCACTGCTCTGCTCCCTCCTCTGGGACTTGCACCGAGCTCCTTGTCAGGGACGCTGAAGACAGGGGGATGCTTTTCCTCCGAGCTTTGACCATGTGGGGCCTTTCCAGTGAGGAGGAGGAGGCAGTGCTGCTTGTTACTAGCCTAGTACAATGGCTTCAGACTGCTACATCCCTCGGAGCGCTACACAGCGCGTTGAGCCAGGGCAGTGGAATATGCTTTGCTGCATGGGAGGGAACTGGTCACAAGGCCCTGGGGTTTGACCTGCAGGTTGAGAGGGAGAGGATAAAAGTCCATCTCTCTGAATGTTCGGAGATTATTCCCCTGGCTTCTCTGCCCCACATGGCTGCTGCCTTTGGAAGGCAGATGCTGAGCAATATCCTAAGTGACTGCAATATATAGAAACGATGTCCACAAGGCAGCCCTGTCTTAGCCAACCAGGCGGTGAGCACCAAGCTGGGACCAGCTGGGCTGCCGGGACCATGAAAGGCCAGTCAGGCTGGCATATGGAGGAAACATATTTGCTGTAGCCAGCCAGGCTGTGCATATGGAGGAAACATATTTAGTGAGGAAAACGTTTCCGTTTCACATTTCTAAGTGATGGGTGCAAACAAGGAAGAGGGGATTTTTGTTGTAAAGGGTCTGCACTTTCTGAAATCCCGGGAGCAGTAAAACAGCAGCAAAGAGCAGGACTTGTTTGTTCTCCCCCGGAGCCTTTCACCTGTTTGTCTTTCCCCCTTCTTTCCTTCCAGAAAAGTCTGAATGAAATGTTTGGTGCAGACAGCTATGCAGAGGCCAGGAAAGAAGTGCTGACCACCATGTTCTCCAGGCCAATGCAGGTAGGAGCCGCCAGGTCATACTGTGCTTATCCCCGTGCAGCCAGCACCAGAATGTTTTCAGGATCGTCGCCACCTGCTTTGCGTTTCCTGCCCAGATCAGTGCTCCTTCCCCTCTCCCGAAATCCCCCCTCTGCACTGATCGTTTAAACTGTTACACAGGGGGAAGGGAGATGAAGAAGCTCAGCGCTTCACTGGTAACTCCCGGCAGCCCCAAAGCATGGCATGACCCAGATTTATACCTGATGTGTCCAGTCTGCTCTAGTCAGTGAGGCCTGCCTGGTTACTTATGGGCTGGGTTCACTGGTCAGTGCTGGGCAACCCGCTGAGATTGATGGGTTCAGTGGGAGTTGCTCCTTGGACTCTCCTTCAAATGGCGCAGCCAGGAGGCTCCTACGATGGGTGCTGCCACCACGGGCACAGTTCTGGGTATTTCGCATAGGAGGCTTTGGTGCCATAAAGGGTTTAAGTGACTGCTAGGCAAGGGCAAGGATGGCAGGGTGCAGATCCCCCATTGACTTCAGGGGATTGGGCCAAGCCTAGTAGCCCTGCTAAAATCTCCTCTCATGACATCCAGTAGCAATTTCCTTCCTAAAGATCCATTCAGGGCAGCTGAGGGGCCAGGGAATTGGGGTCACTGGTTGAAAGCCCAGCCCAAGTCAGACCCTGTAACCGCTGTTCGGTCCAACTTTAATGAATTAGTCTCAGTTCAGAGTAAACAGGCATCCCCGTCAAAACCCAGCATTGACCTGCCCTTGTAAGCAGAGGGGCCCAGGTCTGAGTAGGCCACGGAGACCCATCCATCTCGAGAGGTGGTCTCTTTTGGGTAGGTGGCAGAACTGACAGGAGGGGAGCTTGCCGTGCCACGGTTGTGCTGGCTTTGTTGTGGCACCCTGTGAACAGCTAATCCGGTGCGTTTCATCAGCACAGAATTAGTGAAAAGAAAACACCATATAATTTTTGTAAAGCCTCTGCCTTGTTAACTCGGCCGCCACGCGAAGGGAGGCCAGTTCTGAGAGCGCAGCCCACCAACAGGGAGAAGGTGACACGTTCCTCAAAATGGCCTCTCTACCGCTGAGTGTTTATCACCATGGGAATACATCATCTTCCTGACATTACTCATTTGACTGTCACTCTTCTAATTAGTTAATTTGCTCCATTTACTCATTAGCAGTTGCCTGAAGTCCTGCTGTACTTTAGCAGCTTAATGCTTGTTTGCAAATGTAGCTGGGGAGGCTCTGATGGCAATTAGCACAAACTGTGTGGTAATGATCCCCTCCACACGCCCTTTGGACTCATTAGTACAGTTTGCTGCTGCGCAGTTCTCCCCTTTTTAGCTGGTTGTGTTTTTCCACCATGTTTCTCTAGATAACGACCCTTTGTCTGGCTTTCACATGTCTCCATCACCGGAGGCATGGATAGCTTCCTTTTCCCTTCAATGGGACGTACTGTCGAAGTTGAATCCTATTGGTAGCATCTATTACATGGGTTCCCCCTCCAGCCTGCTGCTTGACTGTGTTGTGTCAAGGCCCCGAGTCTTCTCCCCAGGTACCAGACTGCCTGGGTCTTTGAACGGCCGGTCGAAAGGAGTCTGGTCACGTGGGCAGGCACAGCCCAGGATGGGGCAGTGAGAACTTTCTGAACTGTGTGTTCTTGTTCAAGGGCTAATTTCTCTTTAAGCCCCAAAGCTGCTTCTGTGCCATATGGAAGGCCTGCCGGCGCGTGGAGGAGAGGAGTAAACTTGGAGCCCCTCCTGCTCTCCACCACCAGGCACCTCAGCACATTCGGCAAACTCACCTGCCACACAAACACATGCGTTGGCAACAGCCGAATTTGCAGCATCTGCCCATCATTGACAGTGGTGCAGAGCCTTTACTTCCTCAATGAGGAGTTCCGTATGAATCAAAACCATGGAGGAAGGCCTTTGGGAGCTAGGTCTGGGCAGTGTCTCATTCAAACCATTTCCTAACCTGAGCTGGTGCTTTGGAAGTTTCATTTGCTCTTCAGCTTCCTTTCCCCACGGTCCCAAAATGGAAACATGCCGTGTTTCCTTTTCACGTGGTGCTGACGCTCTGCCAGCGATGGCCCAGCTCGGGCCAGCCTGGCCGTCGCAGAGGAGGGGTGAGCACAGCAGTAGGTAAATAGATGCTGAGCTTGAGCAAAGCAGGACATGAGGATGTTTGCTCCTAGCCAAGCGAAAGCTTTTTCCCAAGGCTGTGACACAGTTAAGTGTCAGTTTTAGACTCTTCAGTCTGTAATCTGTGAAGTGGCTGGTGTCTTTTTTTAAATACTTCCAAGTATCTACAAGGGATGTCGTGAGGGTAGTGTGCTGAAATGGTGCAAGTGTCTGGGACTGTGGTTGCCTGTAAAATGCCCACATCTGTCCTACAGTCCCTCATTATATGAGTGCTCTCTCTGTTCTGATGAAATTTCCAAGAATCCAGATTTCTGATCAGAGCGCCCCTCTGCCCTGCTCCTTACATGACTGCTAAGGAGAGCGTTGTAATGAAGGCTGTTTGGAAGGACTGACCAGGAAGAGGAGACCTTTCCAACTTATAGATATTAATGGGTCAAGGCAAGTTTATGGAAGGAAAGGCATTTTGAAAGGAGAACTCTAACTGTATGTGACGTCAGAAGGAAGCTAGACCAGCATCAAAAACAATAGAGCCTAACTCTCTTCAGAAGTGTAGCTATGGTCAGAAAAACATCTATATGGAATTTCCAGTCTTGCTCAATAAGCCTGCTCCCTAGGTATGTTCTGTGTTGCATCTTGCTTCCTCCACAGGCAAAAATAAGTTTACAGTTGAACTCCCGTTAGCCCTACAGAGCCAACCCCGTTCTGGGAAAGCGAGCTGGATGCGATTCTGGCTAGTGTATCACCAACAGAACTGGTACCTTATGTTCTGGGGGTAAACCCTTCATTCCTGCTAATGGAGCAGGGAGTCCAGCTAGACTTTGGCTCCCAAGGTGAGCTTACAGGGCTGGCTCTTTGCAAAACCATCTTTTAACTTGTAAATGGAGTATTGGTATGGAATCGCCAACACTCCCCCCTCTAGCCCCCGCCCCCCAGGCATGGAAACCTACAATGCCATTTTTAGAGTCGCTTTTGCAAGTAGATCCTGCATGTGGGTATGTGTGTTCATGTGCACCTGCCTTTTAGCAAACGAATCATCTCCAGTCATCAATGGAAGGAGCACTGCGTCACACACAGACAAGACTGGCAGAGGTAAACAATTTCAGTTTGTTTCTGTCCCAGTAGACTGATCTGCAATTAGGAATGTTTGCCAGGAGCACGCCGGAATTTTCCACGTTGGCTGCTCCATGACTTGCCCTAAGAAGGTCCTCCCAGGTTACTTAGCTCTCAGCTGAGAGTGTCTGATCCTCTGTCGCTCGAGGAAGTACAAAAGGCCATCCAAACATTACAGAATGGCTGTACCTATGGTATTCCACCTGAGCTGCTCAAAGGTGCTTTTGGCCTCCATCAACTGCTCTTTAAAAGTGTGGGCATCAGAGTGCCAGCAGAATGGGAAGACAGCATCGTAGTGTCTTTGTACAAAGGCAAAGGATCTCACACTGAGTGCAACAACTACAGGTCGATCTCATTGCTATCAGTCCCTGGAAAGATCTTCGCTCTGTTCTGTTTGCTAGGATGCAGCAAATGCTCCTTAACAGACTTGGTGTCCACAGCTGTTTCGCTGCTGGGTGGTTGATAATGAATGCTTCCCTTATGCTACAGCTTCCAGCTGAGCTGCACTGAGAATTTAATTGCCTGCTTCACGTGGTGTATATCAACATCAAAGTGGCTTTTGATTCTGCCGACAGATCAGCACTTTGGCTCGCCCTGAAAGGAGTTGGCGCCCCGGATGTTCTACTAAATCTGATGCCCGATCTTTGTACCAGTGTGAGAGTAAGCGTTGGTGCACGGCTTCTGCTGCGTTTCTACACAACCTCAGGTGTGCAGCAGGGGATGCATTCTCACCCTGGCGCTATGCTGCCAAGCTACTAGCTGGATCTTAGACTTGCTGCTCCACACGTTGGAATCAAGGTTGGTCAAGAAGCATTCACTGACCAAGACTGTGCTGACAGCACTGCTGCCTGCCGTGGGGAGAAGCAAAAGAGTTCCAGCCCTGCCCATCAAGCTTTCCAAGACACCGCGCGCACCATGGGGTTGAGCATCTTAGAGGAGAAGAGCAAGGTCTAGAATTTGGAGCGGGGCCACCAGAACGCCCCAGCGTATGGGGGTCAAGCACCATGAAGAGCACTGATGAGTTCAACTGCCTAAACTGCAAGCCAAGTCCAAACGGTTGCAGCAAACTGCCTGTCTTCCGACTACTGGGCCTCGCTGTCTCCTGCATGAAGTCCACGTCTTGCTATGGGTGCAAAAATGTCTCTATACTGAGACTAAGTTCAGGCTCTATCAGGCCTGTGTACTACCTGTGCTGCTGCATGGGTCAGAAACCCAGACCTCTTACAGGCAGAGCTGGAAAAGCTAGAGGCATTCCATATGCATTCGACTTTGTACGAAGTGCCGTAATCTCAGAGAACGTGGAAGGAGAGGAACATGATAAATGAATAGAGAAACCAGCTTCGTAAGGGTCACAGGCCATGAATAAGTCTCTGCTTTGTTTGGAGACGTAGCTGTTGTCTGGGCTGTCAGACGTCTGGACAAGCCATGTCTGTGTACAGTGGAGCATGTCTGTACCTCGCGTCTCCTTGGGAAAGGGACACTTCCAGTTTCTGCCCAAGTGGCTGGGGCTGCCTGGGATTCAGGGCATCCCAGTGAAAACACCACAGACCCTGCTTTCCAAGGGGTGCCAGGCGAGTGCCATCTGGGATTGACACAAACACTTCCCAGGCTGCCTGTTTGCAAGCATGGAGATGGGTTATTCTGGGCACAGGGGGCCCGGGGGCAGGGGTGAATTTTAGGGGAGCGCCTGCTGTGCTTGCAGCTTGTGACGTTTATTGTCTTTCCAATCACAACGTGACGTCTGAGCCCCGAAAGGCCCTTTGCTCACGAGCAAGGCGCTCTGTGGTTATCCCAGAAGTAGTCAAAGATGGAGGGAAGTGGTCCCCTCTGCAGCCAAGCTCTGCCCATCGCAAGGTAGGGACCTCCAGTTGCTTGTCACACACCTCCCCACTCCTGGCCTTGGTGTAAGTTAGAGCAGCTGAGGAGCTGCCGTAACTTACCCCACTGGTCCCTAAGTGGTTTTTCACGAGTGGAGAATAAGCAGCGCGGAGCTCCTCTCTGGCACATCCCCTGCACCAGAGGAGGACACAGGAAGCTGGCTGGTGGACATATTCTCCTCTGTTGGCACCTCCAGGCAGAATACAGCCACAGCAGAGTGGAGAATATGGCCCCGAAAAGGCCTTCATGTCTCCTTGCCCATCCACCGTTTCCAGCTCTCGCAGTCTCTCCATACAGTGCTGTGTGCACCGTGAGTAAGGAAACATGGCGCAGTAGACAGGAAGTCTGTGCCCCCAGCCATTGCCTGAAACCACACATGGGGCAAGGCTCTGGATTGGCCCCTGCTTGAGCCCTGGGACACGTGGGCCGTCGCTGCGATTAGTGGCAATGCCAGGACTCCTCTGCATGACGACATCGGTGCTGGGCGGTACTGAATGGCCTGCTTCACTGTGTATGTTTCCGTCCTCAGCGTTGCGGCTTGTGTGTCAGAGATCAGGCTGCAGGTGAGTCGGCCAAAACCCACAGCAGCTAATTAATCCACGATCGTGCCTGGCTCGTGTCTTGGATGCACGCTCTGTACCCCTGGGTCAGGACGAATGCCTTTCAAATGGAGGGGGAGGGAGGTGGGAAGAAGCTCATAATGTACGTCAGCGGGAGCCCCTGGGGCCTGCTGCGCCAGTCAACTTGTAAAAGATGAAGGAAAAGTGACACCTCATTTTTCAGGGGCTCAGTCATTTGGGGATTGTCTGTCCTTAAGAACAAAGCAGCCCTTGGTCGGCTGTGGCTAATTTATTCGCCTGCTCCTTGCAGTTCTTCTTGGGAATGGAGCGCAGCAGAGCGTTGAGAACTTGTCGTTCGAATCTGTTAATGAGAAAACATCCGGTTGGTGTCATGCCGATATCGCTCGGGAGCACCGTGGTGCAGGTGGTGACAGGCACTCGGAGCTGCCCGCCTTCGTTCACGTGTCCTTGCAGGAGCCCCGGAGAAGTGGCCTCAGAATAATCCTCTAACCATTTTCCCACTAATCTACAAAGGATGCTAGGGTCTCTTCAGCCCCCAAGGAAATGCAGCCCCCTTGGGGTGGCGGGCATGCAGCAACTCTTTAAAATGTCAACTCTGTGCAACGGTCTAAGGCAGGCGGTCGAGAAGGGTCCCAAAGCCAACTGCATTCAGGAGGCAGAATGATAAATCCCGTGACTGGAACTGGCCATGGCAGTGGGGCTAACACATCCCTCCTGTGGCCAGTGCTACAGGGAGGTTAATGATGGGCGGCAATGGTAGGACTCTGGTTTGAAAGATGCTACGCCCCCAGGGCTGTGCTGAGGAATTGGGGCGAGGGGAAAGAACACCCCCACTCAACCACTTCCTCTGGCTTCCTGGGGCTTCCTTGAAGTGGGGCTTTTCTTCTCTAGGACCATAACTTAGCCAGCAGCTTGGCTCGTGAGAGCTGATGGGCGCGCGGTGATCTGGCCTCAGGCCTGTGACACACCCGGCGTGCCGCGGAGTTACAGGAGCGTCTGGATGTGCTTTTCCCATGCTCCACATGGAGCTGCAGGGGTCGCTCTCCACACGTCCCCGTAGCTCAGCTCCATGCAGAGGGCTCCCTAAAATCCCATCAGGAATCGCTGTCGGGGTGGCTGTTCAGTGTGAGGCACTTTTCTTCCCCGGAGGCCGAGCGTGGGACTGGAACGCCTCTCCCGTGTGGCCTGCAGCGCGTGAGCCGCTGTGGAGCGGGGCTAATTGAGCCAAGGAGCCTGTGTCTCGGGGAGTGCATCAGAGATAATGTAGTCCTGGGTTGTGGAAATTGGAAGCGGTGAGAGCTCCTAGCCCAGCTATTGGGTCTCAATAGAAGGCCAGAAGAATGCTGCTTTTTTTAACCTGCTCTGTTTGCTTGCCCGGATCAGTGCATTGCAGCTCAGCGAGAGCTGGCGGAGCTGATCGCATGGGGAGCCGGAGGAGGTAGCTGCCTGAACCATGAATCCCAGGGCAGGATTTCAGCTTTGTAATCGGAGCAGGCGACTCCCGTTGTTTTTAAACCTCTCGCTCTTAGTTTTCAATGGGTTCATTCAATCGCCGTTCTGCCATAACCCCGCCACAACCTCCTGATCTAAGGGGCTTCTCCGCGCGGCTCAGTCTCTGTCTGGGCTGTTTTTCCAGCCCTTAGGGCTGGTGTTTTGCAGATGTAAAAATAAAAGCTGGAACATGTAATAACAGCAGCTGCACCACCGAGCGACGTTCCCGGTGAAGAGGCTGCTGGGAAGCGCAGGGCCAGCACTGGCCGCGTGTTGATTTAGCCGCGTATACCAGCAGTTCGCTTTGTAGCCGCTTCTCATGGAATGAAGCCGCGGGTATCGCAGCAAGTTTGTCCCCGTCTCAGAGGTGAACAGGAAAGCTGTTGTTTTAAACTGTGTCAGCTCTTGGAGCAGTAACGGCGCCTGCGTAGACATCCAATGTACAAACACGTTTGCCCACAGAAAGGTCAGGAATCAGGCTTGGTGGGGCTGGCAGCTGAAGGGGAGAGCCCTGCATGAACCGTGGCACCCATGAGCCACCTTCCAAGCCCCACCTCGGTCGTTTGGCTTGGGTGTTGCACCTGTCCCCTCCCCTCAGCTGTGTTTTAGCTGATTAGATTGTAAGCTTTCCAAGGCAGGAACCGGACATCTTACTTCTTTGTAAAGCACCTTGCAGACTTGGGGGTGGCCCCAAGCCTCTTAGCCAAGTTGCCTGAACAGGGGTGATTTCGGTGAATGGACCCTGGATCAGACACGGCCCTGCTTTGATTTTGCAAAACCAAGACTTGGCTCCTCCAGCCCAAAGTTGGTTCATAAAATCCTGCTTCTCCTGTATTTACCTGCCAACACCCGAGTTCCAGGTTCCTTTTCCTTGGCAAGAGTGGAACGCGCCCCATCAAAACCCTGGGCGTGCATGTGTATTCTGCATGAATGCTAGCCCCCTCCTGCTGTTTCGGGTACAGGTTTGAATGCATAAATATCTACCGAGTGGCTGGAGGTTAGGTGCGTACAGAGGGACACTGTCGGAGAAGCCTTGTGAGCACAGAGTGTCCAGGACATAGGACTCCCTCTGGAATTGTGACCAAGTGCATGCAGAGGGAGGGGTAAAAGGCAGTGGCAAGTCATGCAGTGCTACTGAGCCATCTGTGTGATCCAGGGGGTCTAAGAGGATCTTCCCATTGCATGTGGCACTGGTGGGAGTCTTGTCATTCTGCAGGCTCGGAGCAAATTGCTCTGGCCCTGCGGGCTGGCAATGGGATCCGGAGCCTTTCACCGCAGATGGAGACTAAGAGCTGTTCTCGTCTGATGGCTGCATGGGGGCCTGCCTGATGGCAGCGTGCCCACGCAAGCCCCCTAAATGGCACGAGCAGAGGCCAATGGCAATGTGCCATGGCGGCTGAACTCCCCTCTCACCCTCCGAATCCCCACTGAAGAGCTAGGGCGGGGAGCTCGACCTGCCCTGACCTGTGCTGGTCCAGCTTTGCAGTGCCTGGTGCGGCTGGTCCTCTGAGCAATGCTACACTGAGAGGCAAGCTCTGCAGCGGGGCCGTGTGTGCCTGTCTGCTCTCCTCCACCGGCACCTGTCTCCCTAGAGCCGGCCCCGCAGCCAGGCATGTGCCTGTGTCTCTGGGCTGCCCCGACGCAGGTTACTTGGAAAGGACTTTCCCACTCTTTCGGTGGCTCGGAAAGGGAGCCGGGCTGGGCACCTCAGTGCACGGTGATGTTACGGCTTCAGCTTAGTGCTGAATGGGACGCTGGAGCAGCCTCACAGATGCTTAAACCCTCAGCCCTGTCTCTTTAAAAGCACCCACAGAGGAGCTGCGCCGAAGGGCTGTATCCTAACCTGCCAGAGAGCAGGCTGAGGGGGGACGGCAAACAGCAAGCTCCTAAGTGGAGCAGTCCCTGGGCTGTCAGTCTGGCTGCGTGGCTTCTTCCAGGAAAAGGGCTCTTCGAGCTCCCTTTGATTTATTCCCGATCTGTTATTTAGACTGTGCAGATATAATAACGCACGAGCCAAGCGGCATCTGTTCCCAGCGAGCAGTATCAAGGAGCTCCATTAATCCCCATGATGGATGGGGCTGGGGAGGGGAACGGTCTGTTTCCCATTGCCCAGAGGAAGGGGGAAAGTTTGGCTTATGCTGCCCGAGCGGTGAACAGGCAGCAGTGCGAGTCGATGGGGAGCCCCGCATGCTGCCCGGGGATGGATTTCACTCCCGAGGCCAAGTCTCGGGCAGGACCCCCACCGGATCTCACTGGAGCCTCTGGAACTATGGCCATAGCGGAAATCCTCTGTCGGGAGAGCATCCTTCATGGGCCTGGAACGCGCCGGCTCGTCTGTTAAATCCATCACATCGGCCCCACTTCCCACACATCCCCAGCTGTTTAACCCTGCCGCCAGGGCACTCCTTGTCGGACAGTCTGTTCCCTCTCTCCAGAGGGCCGTCTTTAAGGGAGCACTCCTGCCTGGCTGGGAATTTGGGAAGGCGGGGAGGAAAAGGGAGAGCCACACGCAGCATTCTGGCTGGTGGGAGTCAGAGGTCAAGCCAGTGTTAGTTCAGGCCATTTGAAGCAAACTCCTCCCAGGAGACCTGCTGCCATGGAAGCTCCCTGGATCAGATTGGGCAGCTTTAAAGTGGAACCAGGAATTCAAGGCAGGATTGTTGAAATCTTGCAGCCAGCCGCCCCCTGTCTTATGGCTGGCTTTCCCCTTTCCTGTGGGGTAGAAGGAATGGGCTGTAGCTGGCTGCCCCCGGGACGGGGGATTCCCTCCAGTCTGCCATTCTCTGTGCCCGTTTTGCCGTGCCATTTTCCCGGTGTCCGTGATGCACCAGTCACACATTTACACTGGGCAGGGCAGGGAGCATGGCCCAGCTGTTCACACATACTGCCGGCCTGAACAAACCACCTGCACAGCGTCCTGGGGGCCACCTGCACTAGAAAAACCGGTACCTATATCGCGGCACCCGCGCTAACCCGTGAGCATTGAAAAGGGCCGGGTGGGGGCGCGGAACTGCAATGAGACAGGCTCTCGGCCTCCTAGTGTAGACCAGCTCCTTGGTTGGTCACCATCTGACGGAGAGGGAGTGGAGGAGATGGACTCCCTTCCCTGGCTCAGATAAGAAGAGCCGTGGGTAGCTGGGCAGGGGGCAGCGGGGGTGAGCGAGTCGTCCCCTGCAGCAGCTGCGCTGCCGATCATGGCAAAGGAACATCAGATGCTTGAGCTAGGTGCTGCTGGGAGCCCCCCGTCACCCATCTGACAGACTGATCCGCTCCCCTGACTCTTTAGCAGAGCACCCCACCTCTCCCCCTGACTCCACGGCTTGGATTAGGGTTTCCTCGCCAAGCAATGCACCAGGCCAGGGGTGACTCTTCCTGATTGCTCAAACCATGTCATTCCCCCCTTTTTCCACGAGAGGGCGCGCTAGGTCACCTTGCTAGCACTGCAGGGACTAGCGTGGGTGAGCAGCGAGCATGCAGGCATGGCCCTCCTGGTGCCCTGCCCTGCTGTTACTGCTCTGGCCAGGGGCGGGTGGGAATGCTACACTCACCAGTTGGGGGGAGAAATAGGGGGGCCTGGCCCTGAGACCTGTTGCTGTGTCCGGCTGAGCAAAACACGAGGCAAACTGCTACACAGAGAAAGCCATGAGTGCGTTTCAAAGCCCAGGGCCAGCTCCACCCACAGTGTAGATCTGTTCGGCTCCATGGAGCCACCAGCTGAGGACCTGGCCCGTACCACATGGCTGTGTGAAGCGAGAAGGGCTCACTGAGACTCCCCCAAGTTAGAGAGCAGAGAGCTCTGGTCCCCCCAAGTCCATTTCCCAGGGGCCAGGCCGGCTATTTCCCTGCAGTACAGGTCAGCGGACGTCCAGCCCACGGGGCGGGGCGAGGAGGGTTTGGGATGGCGAGGAAGAAAACGTGCAGTGGTGGAAATAGCCTGATGAGATCTTAACCCAGCAGGGAATTGAGGAACAACCAGAGGGGCCCCTGGACGATGGAGATACAAAAGGAGCACTTAAAGACGATAAAGTAATCACGGAGAAACTAAATGAATTCTTTGCTTCGGTCTTCACGGCTGAGGATGTTAGGGAGATTCCCAAACCTGGACGTCTTTTTTAGGTGACAAATCTGGGGAATTGTCACAGATTGAAGTGTCACTAGAGGAGGTTTTGGAATTAATTGTGAAACTTAACAGTACCAAGTCACTGGGACCAGATGGCATTCACCCAAGAGTTCTGAAAGAACTCAAATGTGAAATTGCGGAACTATTAACTATGGTTTGTAACCTGTCCTTTAAATCAGCGACTGTACCCAATGACTGGAAGATAGCTAACGTAACTCCAATATTTAAGAAGGGCTCTAGAGGTGATCCTGGCAATGACAGACTGGTAAGTCTAACTTCAGTACCGGGCAAATTAGTTGAAACAATAGTAAAGAATAAAATTGTCAGACACAAAGAAGAACATAAATTGTTGCACAAAAGTCAACATGGTTTCTGTAAAGGGAGATCATGTCTTACTAATCTATTAGAGTTCTTTGAGGGGGTCAACAAACATGTGGACAAGGGGGATCCAGTGGACATAGTGTACTTAGATTTCCAGAAAGCCTTTCACAAGGTCCCTCACCAAAGGCTCTTATGTAAACTAAATTGTCATGGGATAAGAGGGAAGATCCTTTCATGGATTGAGAACTGGTTAAAAGACAGGGAACAAAGGGTAGGAATAAATGGTAAATTTTCAGAATAGAGAGGGGTAACTAGTGGTGGTCCCCAAGGGTCAGTCCTAGGACCAATCCTATTCAACCTATTCATAAATGATCTGGAGAAAGGGGTAAACAGTGAGGTGGCAAAGTTTGCAGATGATACTAAACTGCTCAAGATAGTTAAGACCAAAGCAGACTGTGAAGAACTTCAAAAAGATCTCACCAAGCTAAGTGATTGGGCAACAAAATGGGAAATAAAATTTACTGTGGATAAATGTAAAGTAATGCACATTGGCAAAATGCACATTGGTAAAATACATCATATTGTAACCCCAACTATACATACAATATGATGGGGGCTAATTTAGCTACAACTAATCAGGAGAAAGATCTTGGAGTCATCGTGGATAGTTCTCTGAAGGTGTCCACGCAGTGTGCAGCAGCAGTCAAAAAGGCAAATGGGATCTTAGGAATCATTAAAAACGGGATAGAGAGTAAGACAGAGAATATCTTATTGCCCTTCTATCAGAGGTGAAAGTAAGCCGGTACGCCCGGGTACAGCATACCGGTAAGAGCCGGTGCGCCGTACCAGGACCGGCTTTCCGAGAGGGCAGTTTAAAGCCCTGGGGTAGCGGCGGCGGGGCTGCGGTGGGGATTTAAAGGGCCCCGGAGCTCCAACCGCTGCTTCCCCCTTTAAATCCCAGCCTGAGCCCTGCTGCCAAAGCCCTGGGGTAGCAGCAGTGGGGTCCAGCGGGCATGTAAAGGGCCGGGCTGGTAGCAGCGGCTGGAGCCCCGGGGCCCTTTAAATCCCCGATGGAGCCTGGCTGCCGCTACCCCAGGGCTCGGGCAGCAGGGCTCAGGTGGGGATTTAAAGGGCTCAGGCGGGGATTTAAAGAGCTCGAGGCTCCGGCAGCTGCTTCCACAGTGGAGCCCCAGGCCCTTTAAAGCTCTGCCAGAGCCCCAGGGTAGCGGTGGCAGCCAGGAGCCCCCAGGGCTCCTCAGTGATTTAAAGGGCTCAGGGCTCCGCTGCGGTAGCGGCAGCTGGAGCCCTGGGCCCTTTAAATCGCCCCTGAGCCCCAGGGCTCCCAGCCGCCTCTGCGGTTGGTAGCTCGGGGGTGATTTAAAGGGCCCCGGGCTCCCAGCCGCCACTACCGCAGCTGGAGCCCTTGCCCTTGGCCCCGGGGATTTAAGGCCCTGCCTCTTCCGGTTGAGGCCACGCCCCCTGCTCAGGACTCCAGCGTACCGGTAAGTCCTCTAACTTACTTTCACCCCTGCCTTCTATAAATCCATGGTACGCCCACATCTTGAATACTGCGTACAGATGTGGTCCCCTCATCTCAAAAAAGATACACTGGCATTAGAAAAGGTTCAGAAAAGGGCAACTAAAATGATTAGGGGTTTGGAATGGGTCCCATATGAGGAGAGATTAAAGAGGCTAGGACTTCTCAGCTTGGAAAAGAGGAGACTAAGGGGGGATATGATAGAGGTCTATAAAATCATGAGTGGTGCGGAGAAAGTGAATAAGGAAAAGTTATTTACTTGTTCCCATAATATAAGAACTAGGGGCCACCAAATGAAATTAATGGGCCGCAGGTTTAAAACAAATAAAAGGAAGTTCTTTTTCACTCAGCGCACAGTCAACCTGTGGAACTCCTTGCCTGAGGAGGTTGGGAAGGCTAGGACTATAACAGGGTTTAAAAGAGAACTGGATAAATTCATGGAGGTTAAGTCCATTAATAGCTATTAGCCAGGATGGGTAAGGAATGGTGTCCCTAGCCTCTGTTTGTCAGAGGGTGGAAATGGATGGCAGGAGAGAGATCGTTTGATCATTACCTGTTAGGTTCACTCCCTCTGGGGCACGTGGCATTGGCCACTGTCGGTAGACAGGATACTGGGCTGGATGGACCTTTGGTCTGACCCAGTATGGCCATTCTTATGTTCAGCAGAGCCAGGCCTGTGATGCACCCCTCGGGGAGTTCCTCCAGCTCCCCTGTCTAAACCGTCTCTGGGGCTCCCTGCGCTGTTGTGTAAAACGCTTCTGAGGCCTCTTCCACTCCCAGCACTGGGGTCCAGAGCATGGGGCTTTCCTTGCCCAAGCAGAGCACGCACAGGTTCCCCGCCCTCCTCTTGAGTCTCACCGGCCGGGGGGTTTTCCCTTCCCAGATGGCTCTTTACTTCTGCACTGGCGTCCTGGAAGACGAGACCCTCTTCCGCCACTACGCCCTGAACGTGCCACTCTACACCCACTTCACCTCGCCCATCCGCCGCTTTGCTGACATCCTTGTGCACCGGCTCCTCTCCGCCTCCCTCGGTAGGTGCCTGAAGGGGGCCGCCCGATCCGGGCTAGTGGAGTCACAGGCTGAGAGGCTGCTGCCTGGAGCCTCACGGCTGGGAAGGGAAGACACAGAGGAGGCGGCAGGATTCCTGGGTTCTGCTGTGGATTTGGACAGACCCTGTATGGGCGTGGACTGGTCACTCAGTCCCTGTGTCCCTGGCCCTTCTGCTCACTGCAGCTGTGTCTATAATTCTCCAGCCTCACTTGGACCGGGCCCCCACTCTCTTGTTCTTCAGCAGGCTGTGGGGATCTGGCCTCCTGTGTAGCAGGGCGGGGGGAGTGTAGCTACCTTGGCAGGCTCTGTACAGTGGGGATTCCAGTTGAAAGCTGCTCAGGGGTACTGGGGCACACCTCTGGGGAACGCCAGCCCCTTACCACCAGGGCGCTCACCAGTCGTCGTGGCTTGTTTCCCTCCCAGGCATGGGACGCCCAATCAGGATGAGAAAGGAGGCCATCCAGAAGCAAGCAGATCACTGCAACGACCGGAAAATGGCTTCCAAGAGGGTGCAGGAGCTCAGCGCCGACCTGTTCTTCGCCATCTTCGTCAGGGTGAGACCACAGCCACCGCTACGCTAAATGAGCTAGCGGGGCCTGGAGCTCTCCTTTTGGCCCTCAGGCATCGAGATGATTCCTTGGTTCCTTTTAGGGGCGGTCTCTGAAGAACACCCTGGCACTAAAAGCCCCCCGTCCTCACCTGTCAGGTGACCCTGTCCTATGGATCATGGCATGCTCTGGAGCCAGTCCGGCTGCTGCTAGCTCTGTAGGTGATCCCTGGCCTGAGCAGCCGTTGGCTCTCCTCCCTCTTGTGCCCCAGAAGGAGCAAGTGCTGCTTCTGGCTTCAGTTCTGCTGATGATTCTCCCTGTCATGTCCAACAGGGTCATGGGCCCTGAGGCCTCTTCCCTGGGGCAGCTGCTCAGAGTCCAAGCGGGGTATATGTAGGTGACTGTTTCCACAGCACTGGAGGGCTCAACAATCCCTCCCTTGACTGCTTGGACCCAGCTAGCTCTTAGGAGTGCTACAGTCTATGGGGTGTCCCAGCAGCTGGTGCCCCACAGGGCTGGCTGGCACCCCGGTCGGGACTGGGGAGAGGATCCGCTGCGCTCCATAGCGGCTGGGGAGAGTGAGCGTTACATCCCAGCAGAGGAGCAATTTACAAACTCCATGGGCGCTGCCCAGGTGGGCAGAGAGTTGTGGGACACTGGGGGACGGTCTCTAGGTGGGAGCCCTCCTTGGCGGTATCTCGCTCGTGACCGTGCTTTGTGTTGACAGGAGTGTGGCCCGCTGGAGTCAGAGGCAATGGTGATGGGCGTCCTGAACAAGGCCTTCGATGTCCTGGTGCTGAGTTTCGGAGTTCAGAAACGCATCTACTGTAACGTACGTGCCCTGGAGTGCCGGTTTCCCCCTTCGACTGGCCTTGCCGTTAATCCTCCCTACCTCACACCTGTGCTGCTCTGCTGGGTAGTAACAGCTGGAGTGCTGGTCAAGGCCCTTCTGTGTTCTCTAGCCGGGCTCAGAGCAGGTGCTAAGTCCCCGGTGGCAGTTCGACACTGGCACTGCCACCACCAGAGCTGCCCTGGGGCCAAGTGCAACTGGGGAAGACCACAAGGGAGGGGAGGGTGTCTTCACTGCACAGGGAGCCCAAGTGATGCAGGTTAGCCTTGCCTGGAGGCGAACATCCCCACGGATGATGCATCCCCCACTCTTTCTGCACTCGCCTGTGTGCGTCCGGGGGCACAGCCGGTGGTTCTTTGTGCTGAGACACTCTAGGATTCTTCCCAGTCAGGTGTGTCAATTGCTGGAGAACGGCTCTGTCCTTCACGGGGAATTGTGGGAAGTCACTGAAGGACTATCGGCTCTCAAGTGAGTCTGCCTGGATCCTCCCTGAAAAATGGGCGATTCCAGCCCGGGTTAAATCGGAGCCTGGGTTCTTACCGGTCCCCCCAGACAGGTCAGTTCGCCTGGGCTTAATTCACCTCCAAACCTAGGTCAGAGGGGTTTGTGTGAGGGGCAGGTAAGCACCTGGGTTAACTGCGCAGTGAAGACAGACCCTAAAGAGCAGTGTAGATAAGGCCTCAGAGGACTTCCCTACCCACTGTAGATAAGGCTGCAGAGGACTTCCCTGCCCAGCCGAGCTACTTCTGCATAGTCACACTAATAACTAACGCCACGCAGATGAGCCCGCCATGCTAGGGCAGAGTTAAGGATGGGGGGCAGTGGGAGTTGCTGGGGGACAGCCAGCGTTTGACTGGGTGTTCGCTCTAAGAGGTTTAACACCATTTCAACCGTAACAGTCTTGTCACAAAATAGTGTGAGATGGACTGTAACTTTTGACGTACTCTAGTGCCACCAAACAAGACCTCGACGGGAGGCTCGCCTCACACTGCTAGTCTCCTGCAGCTCTGTCTGGGGGTTTCCCATAGACACCCCCAAAGCCCCCATGCAGGACAAGAGCAGAAGCAAAGGAAACCAGAAGGGTCCGTAGTGCATTCGCTTTTATTAAAAGACGTGATTTCGTGTTTTCCAGCTCCTCTGCTTTGCGGTTGTGCGTGCCAGAAGTGGGTAACGATTCACTAGGAATTGTGACATGAAACCAGGGCTTGGGGCCCAGAGGTCAGGTTGGGGCTGAAATGGGGAAGCAGTTGGTTTTAACTGCATTTGATCACATCATAAATCTGAGACCATTTGGAAATGGTTTGCTGTAGTCTAGACCACTCTATTGCTGACCACGGCATCTTGACCTGGAATGTACAGTGTGAAATGTGGCCTGTGGGTGGGTGTATTGCAGCAGTACTTCATTTCCACCGGCATCTCGGGAACCGTGGGCTGGCTCCTTCCTCCTGGGAGGTTACAGAGCTGGGGGTGCTTTACACAGGGCACTGGACAAAAAGAACTTGGCAGTCATTTACACGCTGGGGGGAGAAGGTAAGCAGCATTGCTCAGCCAGTAGTGTCTTGCTAAGCAGGGTCCAATGAAGCCAGCTAAGCTAGTAGCAGGATTGTGGGAGCAGCCAGATTCCTTGCCCGTCAGCGGAGGGGACAGAATTCCTGGGGTTCCAGCACCGCTCCTGGAAGCCAGCGCTTTCCCCAACGTGCTGTCTGTTCTGCAGGCTCTGCCACTGACGGGATTCCGCTTTGAGAACGTGGGGAAGAAGCCTGAACTAACTCTCCTGTGGGAGCCGGAGACCCCAGAGCAGGAAGCTGCCCCCCAGGTAAAGCCCACACCAGTGGCTCCGTGCATCAGTGGCTTTGGAGCGCAACTGAACTGCACAGCCCTTGTCTGCCGATCAGTCCCTCTGCACTCCCCTCTGACCAGGATCTCTGGCCTTGTCCAGAGTGGGAGTCAAAGGGGTGATGTTAGCTTGTGCTAGCTACGGCTAGTGTGGACAAGTCTAGACTTCAGACTGGGCTCAGGGCCAGATTTCCAGGGAGGCACAGTAGGCCCGTGGCTGGGGTGCCGGTGTTCTAGGGGCCTCTTACCTCTCTAAAATGTGCAACTTGAAAGTCAGCTGCAGGGGGGGGACTGAAGATGCTGCGCCTTGGGGCGTGTAAGGTGTAAATCCGGCCCTGGCTGGGCTCTGGTTTCTCATGGTCCCTGTCACGCAACTGACTCCCGGAGGCCTGGCCCCCAGCCCACTGCTCTAGTCACTGCAGCAGATGGTGTTTCTGCAAGCTCCTGGCCTTCTGGCCTCCATTAGGTGTGCTGCTCCCGAAGGCTGCATCCTCCGTTGCATCCCTGTGTTCTGGCTTCTGTTTCCCCAAATGGCCACCCTCTTCTCTGGTTCACTCCCATTACTGCCGGGCTTTCTAGCCGCTCTGCCTCCATAGGTGCTCGTGCTGGGGGGGCTGCCGTACCGGTTGGCTTGAGCTGGTTTCCATTACATACAGGGTTGGGTTTACAGTTTGGTTCAATGGCTCAGCACTCCCACTATACAAAGTGTTCCATTACCCTGGCCTGCCTCCCTTTGGGTCCTGTGCCCTCCCTGCTGTGTGCCATGCCTCCTGCTTCTGTGGCCTCTGCAAATGTAATTAATGTGCTGTTTACTGCCCTCTTCTAGATCGTTAATTAAGATGTTAAGCAAGATCAGGTCTGTCTGTGCCTCTGGCTAGACGCCTTCCCCACCTCATTGCTCTGGCCTTTATCATTCCCCTTCTGCATGACTTTTCAGTCAGGTTTCAGCCCATGTGGCAGGCAGTGCTCAGATCCAATTAGAAGGAATTTTTCAAGTCCGATTTCCCCAGACATGGTGTTAATGCTTTAATAGAGTAGAGAAATCTGTCTCCTGTGTCCCCATCAGCTATTAACGCAGTAACTCAATCAAGGGGATTGATTGCATTTGTCTGGCTTGATTAAGTGCTACCTTGATGCCAAACAAAAGTTGGCAACACTTTAAAATAATGGTCTAGTTGATTGCCTTGAAATTCCCGGGGATGAATCCCAATCCCCTGGCTGAGGCTTGGTCTGCACTTAAAGGGGTGTGAAAAATCCACACACACACCCAGCACCAGAGCTCTGCAAACCTAACCCCCGGTGGAGACCCAGCTCTGTTGACAGACGAATGCTTCTGTCAATTTAGCTACCATTTTGGGGAGGTCGTGTTCCTACCCCCCTTCCATCGGTGTAGGCTCTGTCTACGCCATGGGGTTACACGGGCCTGGATCCTGCGGCGTAGCTATGCCAGGATAGCCTCCGTGGCATGGGCACACCATGAGAGTAAGCTGCTGCAGGCTGTCCCAGGGCAGCGCGCTCCCTTTAAAGCTGAACCTTCCATGCTAAGCTGACTTGGCTGGGGAAGTCCCCTGGAACCCACCCTGCATGGCCCCAATTCATCCTGTAGTACAGGAGCTGGGATCACTTACACACTTGCAGGGAGCAGCATGAAAAATGACTGCCCAGCCCGAGCAGAGCCCAGCCCCGGGGCTAATCATTTCTGGAAAGTAAACACTGAGCCATGGAGGGAACTCCTCCATGAATCTTCCCCCGCCTCCTAAGCAAACACTGGAGCCCGCTTCCAAGTCAAGAGATCCCTGTGTCAATAAATCTCTAACCCCTTGAACTGCTGCAGCCCTCCCAGAGCTTTGCTGAAGCAGCAAGAAGCAATATCACCCTGACATATAGTTGCACCCTCCTTGAGCACAGACTCTTCTCCTCGTCACGCCCTGGCGTTAGCCTGCCGGGCCAGGCAGCACCACCCCCTCAGCCAGGCTCTGTACAATGGGAGGGGCCCCTTGCGCCTTTGCAAGGCTTGGCGGCTGCCTCTTGGTTTGGCTGAGCCCAACCGGGGAGGGAGAACATCTGTAAAGACTGTTTGCAAAATAGGTTAAATGTGCAGAGGCTGCTGGGCTGAGGAGTTCCTGCCGCCCGGCCCCGTCTCTGGTGCTGATGGGGGAGCCGGACTCCTGGGGGGCGTTCCAGCAGCCCCTTCCCCCTCCACTGTGTAACTTTGGTAACAGCAGCAAGACTAAGGGGTGAATCACCCTATACCAGCCTCCTGGGACCATCCCTCCTTTGGCCAGGCGCTCTGATGTGACCACGGCGTTTCATTTCCAGTGCAGTCCCTGGGATCTGAATGCACTAAAGAGCGGCGTAGCCACGGCTGCACCGGTGGCCGGACAGGTCGGCTGCCCCGAGTACAATCCTGTCTGAAACACTTGGTGCAGCTGGGGGGCAGCCAGCCTGTGCCCCCGCCCTGGCTTTCCGGCTGGTTTTAGGGCTCCAGCTCAATGAAAGGTAGTGCGGCTGTGTCTTCCCCAGAGGGAAATCACAGCTGCAGTGTAGGCTGGCCAGCGTAGCAGTAGTGTGGCAGGGCATCTCCCCTGGCACTCACTGCAGGCCAGTTTGATACACTGGAGTCCAAATCAGACGTGGCCTCTTCCACATGATTGATTTTGAGCAGCAAACAGAATCAGCCGGGAAGATTTGGATAAGTTTGCCCACTCGCAAGTGCAGGGAGAGAGGCTGGAATGGCTCATAGGGGCGCGGAGTAAAGCTAATGGGCTGGTTCTCCCCTCTCATTATGGGACTGAGCAGGTGCTCTGAACAGGCTCAGGGCCTGTCGTGCTGGGGGAATGCAGGCACAGTCTGGGAGAGAGTCCTGGCCCCAGAGAGCTCATCAGCTGTGACCTCCCCAGAGTGAGAAGCGATCAGGCTTAGTGGGGTTGTGCACAGAAGGCTTGAGGCTAAGGTCGAAACCGTGGAATTCCCGATAATATAGCTGGGGTTGTTTTCTTGGGGAACCTCTTATTAGATTCTGTAGGTAAAACTGATCCTCTGCAGATGAAAATAAAGTTCCATCTTTCACGTAGGGTCTGTCTACACTGCAGACCAAGGTGCGTTCTTAACTCCCATTAGCGAACTGGGGCCAAAGTAGCAGTGAAGAGACAACGACCCAGGGAAGCAGCTCAAGTTGAAGCCCGTAGGGGAATCCGGGTTTGAATTCGAGCTGTTAACCCGTGTGAAGCTGAGTTGCCATGTCCTCAGGAATCCTGGAACCCGAGTGGCTAACCCGGGTTAAGAACACACCTGTTATTCTCCATGTAGCCATACCCTAACTCTCCAGTCGCTCCCTCCCTGCCTAGCCAGGGCCTTTGCTGCTGGAACTGTTGTCGTTTGGCGATTTGCTGGCGTGTGAACAAGTTACGGTCTGCCGTAGAACAGTGAACGTGAGATCCTGCAAGTGGTGCTGGCTCTAGTGTTCAGCTGAAATCGCTGGAGCTATTCCCAGCAGCGAGCCTTCCGCCTGGGCGTGCTTGCGGGGCTGGGCTCAGCTAGGCTGCTGCTGTCAGGCGGCTCAGCTCCATTGAAATAGCTGAAGTCGATAAAACTATGACGCTGGCAGACGCCCAGTGAGGATCACCAGTGTCACGGAGTCCCCGGGCGCTGCTCTGGGACTGCTCCCTACGCAGCCAGGCAGGACGCTGGGGAAGTCTCCTCTCTGGGAGCAGCCTGTCTGCAGGGCACACAGCTCACCCGGCTCCACCTTCCTGGGTCTGACCTCGGAGCATTCAGCATCCTCTGCCCCTCCGTGCACTTCCCACAGTGAGTCCGCTCAGGCGGGGTCCTGGGGAAGCCAGAGGGTCCTGCCCCCCAACTCCGCAGTCAGACGTGACTCTCAGCCAGCCAGTAAAACAGAAGGTTTATTAGACAACAGGAACATGGTCTAAACCAGAGCTTGTAGGTGCAGAGAACAGGACCCCTCAGTTGGTTCCATTTTGGGGGGCAGGGAGCCAGACAACCACGTCTGCCCTTCACTCCATGTCCCCAGCCAGCCCCAAACTGCCTCCCCCTCCAGCCCCTCCTGCTCTGGGCTTTGTTCCTTTCCCAGGCCAGGAGGTCACCGGATTTCTTTAGCTCTCACCTTGCAGGGGGGAAGGGCCCAGGCCATCAGTTGCCAGGAAACAGGGTGTCGGCCATTCTCTGTGTCCAGACCCCTGCACACACCTGCCCTCTAGGGCTCTGCAACGATCATACACTCTTATCCCACCACCTAGACACTTAAGAACTGCCTAGGGGAAACTGAGGCACCCCCACAATATTCACAGGAAACATTAAGAATTGGCTAAAAGAGGAGGGCAGGTTGCTCTGCATGGCTGAATCGAAGGGATTGATTGTCCAGGGTCTATATTTCCTTCTGTAACTAGTACAGTCAGTTCCATTCTGTAGCCTGCTCTGATATGCTGAAATGTATGAGCCGGCGTTTTCTTATTAAGGGAACGTTTCAAAAATCCCCAGGGTATTTACGGGAATTATTTCTCTTCACCTTTGGTTCAAGTACACATTAATTAATAATGAAGTAATTATCTGTATTACAGTAGCCCTATCAGGCCCCAACTTAGATCAGGGCCCCATTGTGCTAAGCCCTGACCAGGCCCATAGTAAGAGACAGACCATGCCCCAGATGCTGGAGAGCTTCCAGTTGAAATAGAGCAGACAGACACTGGCTGGGAGAAAAGAAAAGTTGTTCCCATTTCACAGATGGGGAATTTAGGCACTAAGAGATTGACACTTGGCCAAGGTCACACGGGGGGTCTGGCAGAGTAGGGGTGAGAACCCTGAACCCCACACAAGTCCCATAACTCCCAGGGCCAGGGTTCTCTTTTCTGATTGCCGTCATCCTGCAGGCTTCTGAATCTCCAGGTTCATTTCAACTGGTAAAAATGACCCATGGTGGCTGTTAGATAAGTGTGGTCCCTAGGCCCCAGGCGTGCAGACCGTCCTGCTGGCTAAGGCTCCGGGGCAGACGCACCAGTGCTGATGCTAACGAAGGGGCAGCAGGCTCTGACTGGGCAGCTGTTAGTCAGAGAGTGACGCCAGATTACACCCTGGTGTGGGGATGAACAAAGCAACCTGGGTCAGGCTCCTTGGCTGGGAAGGCCCCGTCATGTGTCAGTGTGTTTCCAGTCTAGCTGAGTTCTCATCGCACCGTGTTCCCAGGGGGGCACTCAGCTTGTGGGGTACGTGTCCATGAGCTGGCTGACTTAGTGCCTGTTATCCAAATCGCAGCAGCAAGGAATTAGCCGCAGCTTCAGGTTTCAAAGGCACCAAACCACCCGTGTCCTGTATCAGCAATTCCTCCCGGTCCTTCTGCATCCTCCCTGCGAGATAGCAGATGCCCCAGCCTGCCATGCCGGGGGACCTGGAGCCTCCGCAGGCCACACTTCCCTGTTAAAGCTGAGCTTTCCCAGGCGTCTTCTCCAGCCCCTCAGGCTCCCAGCAGGTTGTCAGTGCGGGTAAATGGTTGGGTAAATGCGGGCAGCGTGGCCGGCCCCTGGAGCAGAAGCAGCCCTAGACTAACTCGTTGTTGGAAGCCTGCTAACCCGGGGGCCCCTTTGTCTTTTCTCCCTGGCCAAAGGTAATCACCATCTTCACCTTGGTGGAGGTCGTCCTGACGTCTGACAGCGGCCCCCTGAAGTACAGCGCCGTGCTCAAGAGACCGGGCCAGGAGAAGTGAGCGCTCCGGGCTCCATCGCTTGCCTCGTGACCGCCGCCCCACCATGCCGCCAGACTCCTTTGGACCACCCAGGCCTCGCACTGCTCTACCCTAGCTCCACGGGGGTGGGGAGGGAACTTTTTAAATGAATTCCGTTTTACTTCCGGTTTGGATTTTAACCTGGGGGGTGGGGGGAGCTTGGGTCTTTCCTGGCTGAGATCGTTGAAGCTGCAGGAACATGAATGCTGTTTCTAAAACATTTTTTAGCATTGTATTTTTTTTAGCCTTTTTTTTTTTTTAATGCTGCTGACCGCCACACCCCTGCCACCCGAGCCGTCCTCTCGGAGAGGGTGCTGCTGTCCCTGGTGCTTTGGGCCGCTCTGGACGTGGGAGAACCAGGGGGCCACCAACAGGTTTCTTGCTGAATTCTGCATCCCGTAATAAAGATCTGGTCGGCGATGGAATGTGTGTGGCGTTTATTTTGTCTCCTTCAGATTCCAAGGGCGGGAATCCTGGGCAATCGTCTTCCCGGCAGGCTCGGGCTTTTCTGCGCTTGCTGTTTCTCAGCACATTGTGAAATTCAAGATCATGCAGCAGCTACATCATCTGCGTTTCCCGCTCCGGCGGTACTTGCACAACAGAAGAGTGGGGGGATGAAGGATGTTTGCTCTTGGCTATCGCAGTCGGTTTGCTAATCTTTCGGTCTGCATGTTTAACAGGAGCCTGTGGCTTTCTGAACCAGCTGCTCACCCTATGCTCCAGGATAATCCTCTGCCCAGGGATGCCTGGGACGCTCCTGCTGGAGATGATGCTGTTTCCTGGGGTCAGGGTCAATGCAAAGGAGCCTGGGGAAAAGCTGCACAGGTGGAGAGGACCTGTCTGTGTCAAATTCAGCAGGCACTCAGAGGCCCCACCCGGATCCTTTTGGGATATTGAGAAAGGAAATGCAGGCCCCGTCCCTCCTCCTCCTCCTCTTCCCTTCCCCTTCAGCCATCCTACTATGGACAGCAGAAGTGCCAGCCCGCTTCCAGACTGCCCGGTGCCTCTGCTCTCCAGAGCCCATCTTGCAGTGACCTCCTTGCCATGATCCCCACGTCCTCTGGCCTTGCCCTGCTTTGACTCATCCCAGCCAGCCTTGCTAAGCTCCTATCACTGCGCTGGGCATTTCAGCTGCTGTTAAACTCCCACGTGAGTCACCGCTCTGCAAGCGCACTCCAGCGAGCGCTGACCAAGCCCTGGCACAAGTCACGGCCAGGCATGCTACAGGGAGCGGAGTGGGAGGGGAAGGGAGGAGGTATGCACAGAAGATTTAAGCCATTAATCATCTGGCATAGACCAAAGTCATCACACTAAAGAAAACCAGCAGGCCCCAACTCCCTCCAATCATGAGTGTCTCCATCTCGGAAAGCACAGAGATTGCTGAGCGCTGTCACCCCTGCAGCATTCGGCAGGGGGCCTGGGCACCAGCTTCCCGGGCCTTGTCCAGAGTGGGAGTCAAAGGGGTGATGTTAGCTTGTGCTAGCTACGGCTAGTGTGGACAAGTCTAGACTTCAGACTAAACTGGTCAAGCTAAAACCCCTGTCTTGGTTAGCTTGTGTTAAAGGTAGTGGCTGTGTAACAACAGACTTCTCCTCGTGCTAGTTACCGCATTGTGACAGCGCCCCTTCACCCTAGTCTAGGCAAGGCCTGCCTGTCATGGGTGGAAGGAGCCTGGCCCAGACTGGCCTTCTAGAGCAGTTACTGCTTCAGTTCAAAGCGGGAGCAGTCAATGGAGCCCTGTGTGGTTTAGGCCCCAGTTCTCTCAGACCCATCTGACCCCTTGGTCTTCATAACGTGGTCCTCTCGCTGCTCTGATGGGCAGGACAATAGTTAACGCCGTTGACATGGTGTCCCTGAGCACCTCGGTCAACCGCGCCTCTGAATGATCCTGCCCTTTTGTAAAGCCCTTGGAGATCAGCTGATGAAAAGCACCAGGTGAACACTCGATTCGCTCCTTGCAGGGAGTGGCGGGCAGCTGGCGCCTGGTTTCCCATTCTCTGCCGCTTGAGCAGATCCCAGTCCCAAGGTTCCCTTCCCAGCCATAAAGGGCGAGGAGCTGAGATTCTCAAGAGCAAGACAGCAGCCTCAGAAAGATGTGCGGCCTGACAACCCCCCCCCCCCAGATTGACCCTGGGCTCTGCCCTTCCCTCGGGGACCTGTTCCGGAGACTTCGTAGGTCTCGGCCGTTGGGAAATATTTCCAGCCATTGAGCTGAGATTCCCCATTGCAGAATTCCCTTGGCTGATACCTCCTGTCCTAGTCCAGCCCCCCTGCAGTGTTTTCAAGCTGTCCTTGCCCCATAGCGCTTGCTGCAGCTGTGTATATAGACAGATCTTCCTGCTGCCCAAGGGGATCCCACACTCGCTTTTTTTGTTGTTGCAAAGCCAGCTCCTTCCTGACGTCACTTGCTGCCCACATTAGCCCAGGTCTCCTCCACCACGCAGCAGGATGAGATCGCTTTCCTTCAGCCCTACTGCAGCGGCGTTTGTCCCACTTGACCCTCGTTTTATTCCCTGCTGAGCGTGGGGCCCTGCCAGCCCCTCGCGGCTCCTGGGGTTGCCTAGAGAGGTGGGAGAGGCAGCAAAGTGGCAGCCGGGTCCTGCCCGTTCGTCGACCTACAGGACGTGCTCCAGTGGGCGCAGAGGTGTTTCCTGGCAGCAAGCAGCGTCCTGGTGTGGGCATGTTGGCTAAGCTAGCGTAGTAAACACACACCACCTTTCCTAGTGAGAACTGAGGGGGGATGTGTATTTAAAGCGCAATCACTCTTCCTGACAACTCCATGTATAGACACGCTTAAAATCCAGAGTCAAAGTGCCTCCTTCCAGTTTAGCGTAATCCCCTCGCAGTCCACTGTTAGGACAGACAGCTGTTAGCAGTACGCCTAGTCTGATGGGAAAGCAGAATCTGCAGCAGTCTGTCCCCATGGACATGGTGGTGCTAGTCCCAATTCACCATCACAGCTTCCCAGAAGGATCCAGGGGGCCGAGAGCGCGGGCACGGCAAGGGGAGGTCTTTGTTTCGAGCCTAATGTGTTTGAGAAGCAGAAGTGCCAAAGGAGCTAGAATTGAAATCAGTTTAACTCCACGGGCCGGCTCTCCCTACCCTTCCCGCTTCGAGAGGCCCCTGTTAAAGTCGAACGTGCACTATAGAAAAGGTGGATGGTTTCATTCATGAAATTTTTCTTGCACTTTCCCCAGTGGCTTTTTTTCCTTGACACCGATATGTTCTTTAGAACATGATTTACTGTCGTTCTGTCAACCTGAGGGCTAAAGATCCCCCTGGGAAAACACTGATTGCTTGTAGCAAATCTATTTTAAGTCCATCTGTTTGCTGAACTTGTCCTGGCCTTGAACAGTAGCATTGCAGCCTTGAGCCTCATCAGTCCATAACAGGGTGTGGGTTAGAGGTTAGGAGCCAGGAGGGCATCTGTTAACCCAGAAAGAAGCTAAGGCCAGTTTTAGATGTCTGTACAGAGACAATGAGACAAAAGTGCAAAGGCAATAAATTCTCCACTAAAACTGTTCTCTGCAGCTCGACTCCCGAGAGCCTTCAAAGCCCGCGTTGCTTTGATTGGGAATGCGCTAGCCGGCTTTCTTTTGTACACACTTTAAAACCCCTGGGTGCTGAGCAAATGTGAGTTAAATGCAATAAACGTTGATGGAGAGCATGACCTCCAAACCGAGACAGTGTTTCCAAACCGTAACACTGATTGCCTGGCTCTCGCAGCTGTCACAAATTGTGCGGATCAGTTAGGAGCGAGGTGAGCAGGAGCCCAGCTTGCAGACAGCATCTTATCTGCTTGAAAAATGTGGCTCCAGCATGTAGATGGCTGACCCCCAGGGCCATGTGCGTGGGGACATGCAGCGTAGTGAGAAACCTTCTTGCAAAGCCAGCCTGAGCCGCGTTTGTAACCGGTTAGTGGTTGGTCAGCGGGCAGTATCCTCTGTCCCCGCACACAGCAAAGTCCCACGGGCCCGGTCTATGCAGGAATGGTTCCTCGGGCTGTGTTTTTCCGTGGGAAGGACACCAAAGGAGCACAGCCCCCTGGGTCTGAGTCGGCCGTAGCTACTTCCGGTGCGATTCATTGCAGCTCTGCGCTTCTCCTAAATAACGGCCCAGCACCCTGGGCGGATACCCCACGGAGCAATGCTCTGCTGCCAAACTTGGTGCATTCTGGGATTTTTCTTGTGGGACCCCTCCCCGAACTGACTGGAATTCTGGGACTTGTGTCAGGCTAAGAAATTCCCATAATGCCTTTCCTGCGTTGCCATCATTCCACTGGCTTTGACATGGCAGTGGGTCATGTCGTGAGAGCTCCTCTTCTCCTGCATTTGCTCCAATAGCTGCTCGTAGATCTTTGCATTCGGGGGACTCCTGTTAAAACAGGACAGGCCGTGCTTTTGTCCCAGGGCAAGGGACTCCAGGACCTCCGGAGGGACTAGGCAGAAGCATATGGCTGCTATAATGGTGTCTGGTATGTGAATTTGACATCAGCTGGCACCGCAAAGGGGCGCACCTAGGTGTGTGCCAGCATTTAACCAGGGAGGTGACACCTGGTCAAGATGACCCCAGAGTAGTAGAGGGCATGAGCCCGGTCTGGTGTGAAGCAGTGCAGTGTGGGATAGCAGCGGGAGGACTGCCTGGCGTGGAACAGTTGATTTGTGTCCACATGAACCTTATCCCGGGATAACTCATTCTGGAGTAGTTATGCTACTTCCAAAGTGGATTAATTCAAGTGGGTTAAGATGCCAAATATGCTGGGAAAAGAACGTGTGTGCGGACACAAGACCCTTTATACCGAAAAGAACTAAAGCGATATAAGAAACCAACTTTCTAGTGTAGACAGGCCCTTAGACAGTCAGGCTGCAACAGTTGTGGGGGCCGGCCCAAGGCTGGGGTTGGTGCCTTCCAGGACCTGGTTCTGCCCTCTGGATATAACCTCCTCAGCCCCAGCGTGGCCGGTCCTTCCTCTAACTCCACACGGAGTGGCCTGCCCCGGGGCGCTGCTCTCTGTCCTCGGGGCGCCCAATCCCCTGCTGAGGCAGGGTGGGAGAGTGGCCCACGTTTTCCCAGCGTGCCCCAACGCAGGTAGGCAGGATGGTGGGTGTGGCCGGGTAAACCCAGCTCCCCAGTGCTAGTGGGGCAGTGTGGCTGCACCTCACGGCGCCTGCGGGACCCGGGTCCCCGAGCGTGTGGCGCCCCGGCCCTAGGCAGGGCGGGTCCTTGCAGGGGACTGGCCTGCGCTGGGGAATGCCGCTGAGTCTGAACGCGGCAGCCAGCGATGGTGTCGGCTGCTGTGATGCCGAGCCGGGTTCAGACACCAGCCTAGAGCAGGGGCGCCGCGCCCAGCCTCCTCCCAGCGACCTGGCGTTCGGGCCCCAAGCTGGGGCGTTACTTGTGGCTGGCCAGCACCATGCAGGACGGGCCTCTCCCCCTCTGTGCTGCCCGCTCCTCCGTGCGCCGCGTCCCGTCTGGTCTGACGACGCTGACGGCCCCGCGGTGCAGCCCAGGCCCTGGAAGTGCAAGAGGCTGGTGAGCAGGAACGGGCGTGTGGACGCTGGGCGCCTGTCCCCAGCCGCAGCATTTCCACCATCCAACACACCAGCAGCCAGGTGGGCCCTGCCCGCTCCCCAGCGCTGAGAGATGCACACGGGTCTCGCACTGCTGCAGGGACGAGCCAGACGCTCAAGGGAGGAGAGGCTCTATCAAGAGCTTCGAGCCTAGAACATGCCGTCCGTGCCCAGAGCGCCAACCCCGGCGCTGCAGTGAGACGGGGAGACTGGGCAGAGCCAGCTGTGTCCTGGCCTGCTCAGAGAACCCACCAGGAGCCCGGTGCTCTTCCCACCTCCCGTTGATTGGCGGGCCAAGGGCTTTGCCTTCGGAGCCGGCTTCCCCTTCCCTCCCTAGGGACTTGCTCAGATTCAGCAGCAGAAGGACGCGGGGTAGGTCTACGCGGCGCTAATAAAACCCCGGCACCGAGTCGCAGAGCCGGGTCGGCTGACTCAGGCTCCGGCTCCGGGGCTGAACATCCCAGTGGAGACGTTCCGGCTCGCGCTGGAGCCTGGGCTCTGAGACCTGCCCCCATGCCAACAATTTTAGAGCCCTGCCTGAGCCTCAGCCAGCCGATCCGGGCCAGCCGTGCCGTGCCTGTACCGGTGGGTCTGTCCTGCGCCTGCCTGTGGTGTCCATGGGGCGGCCATGGGGGCGGCCGTCAGAGTATTTCCCGAGGAGGCCGAGCTCAGGACGCTTGCACCGGTCCCTTGCCGTGTCCTCGGCCATTTTTTCAGCCCCGCTTTCCTGACTTTTCAAGGTCGTTTGTCTCTCCCTAGGGAAACGCGGCCAAGCCCGATTCTTCCAGCTCCCTGGCGCTGCGAGCCCTGCGTGGGGTCTGAACGGCAGCACCTTTGCCCTTGTCTGTCGCCTCCCGCTCCCGGCTCGCCCGGGGCTGGGCCGCTGGACCTGGGAAATGAATGGAGGGAGGGAGCTGTCTGGACAACGGGGATCCACGAGGCACGATGTCACGGAGTGCCAAGGCGTGGCAGGGCGTAAGAGCGGCCACACGGGGGCAGCCCAATGGTCCATCCAGCCCCAGGGCCTGTCTTCCGACAGTGGCCGGTGCTGGGTGCTTCAGAGGGACTGAACAGAACGGGACAATAATCGAGTGATCCATCCCCTGTTATTCACTCCCAGCTTCCTGCAGTCAGAGGTTTAGGGGCACCCGGAGCATGGGGTTGCCTCCCTGACCATCTTGGCTAATAGCCATTGGCGGACCTGCTCTCCATGAATTACCTAATTCCCGTCAGTGGCAGACACAGGGCTAGAACCTAGACTGACCCCTCCAGGCCGATTGCTCTGGCTTGGCTTTGCCCGTGTCCACACTAAAGATCCACATGGACGTCGCTTTGCCCATCACTGGGGTGGAGCGAGGGCACAGGCCCCAATGACACTGCTCCGCCGCGGCTCAGGAGAGGATCCAGTCCCAGTCAGACCCACGACGGGGGGATTTTCTGACTGGAAGGAGTTGGGCAGGGTTGGAATTTGGGCAGTAACAGGGTCTGTGATCTATTCACAAGTTTCTTTTGTGACTGCAAAGCCGCCTCCTTCGTTTGCAACTTAAATAGCTCAGCCCCCTTATCAGAGGGGCCAAACCTTTACTGCTCCTCCCAAGGGGTTATTGATCCTCAGCCAGCGTGCTCAGAGCAGGCCTGGATCTCTCACCTTGCACCGCCCCACGCAAACGCCTTGTCTTGGGGGGGGGGGGGGGGAGAAGGGGTCTCTAATCTCGGCGTGCTCAAGTCCCAGCAATGGCTTTTCCCTTTCGAGGGTGACACCGTGATCTCCAGGGTAAGGCATGCGCGTGGGGGGTGGATAACAGAAAGCTTGGCCAGGAACTTTGCAATGGCCAAAGTGGACAGGCATTAGCCGAACAAGCGCTGGCCACTCTGCAGTGGGGAAGGGGAGCCCAGCTCCCCGCTGCTGTCCCTCCGGGATTTTGTTTCTTTGAATGTGATCAACGCTTCTTTCGCCCTCCGCTGCAGGACTTTACCACCCTGACACATTGGGCAATGTGCCAGCCAGTCCAAAGGTGAAAGGAAGCGTCTATAAAGAGACAGCTCCTTCCCCTTGAGAGAGACAGGCAGAGTTTGCGGAGGGATTCCCCCGGCAGCTGCAAAATGAGCTCAGTGCAACACCTGGCCACCGCTGGCATCTGCGTCTACCTCTGCCTTGCCGTTCGCCTCGCTGTGGCTCCTGCGTCTCTAGGTGAGAAGCAAACTTTCCACAAGTCTGATTTGTACAGTGAGGGGGCTTTTTCAGCTGGAAACCTCTCTGCTGTTTTGTCAGATGGGTGGGTGTCTTGTTGCACTAGCTAGGGGGCAATGCATAGCACAGTGAGACTCCCTGAAGCAGCCAGCTAAACTTGGCGGGGGGGGGTCGAGCTACAGATCTGCTGTCCTGGCCGACGTTTGGAAGTGGGGGAAGCTTCACCTTGGGAGAGGGGCTTGTCTTTTGAAAGGGGGTCCGTGGAGCAGATTTGCTCTCCCTATGCTAATGCTGGGGGCACCCACTGCCAACACCTTGCTGCCTTGGTGAACGAGTGCCCAGATGCCAGCAGCAAACCCAGGACAGCACGCCACAAACTGCGGCTTCTTCACTGCCCGAGCACGGCACCTTGTAAAGACAGAATGACGTAGGGGCAGAGCTCACTGCCCGGGCACTGCAATCCTCCTTGTGAAGACAGAATGACGTAGGGGCAGAGCTCACTGCCCGGGCACTGCAATCCTCCTTGTGAAGACAGAATGACGTAGGGACAGAGCTCGCTGCCCGGGCACTGCAATCCTCCTTGTGAAGACAGAATGACGTAGGGGCAGAGCTCACTGCCCGGGCACCGCAATCCTCCTTGTGAAGACAGAATGACGTAGGGGCAGAGCTCACTGCCCGGGCACTGCAATCCTCCTTGTGAAGACAGAATGACGCAGGGGCAGAGCTCACTGCCCGGGCACTGCAATCCTCCTTGTGAAGACAGAATGACGTAGGGGCAGAGCTCGCTGAGACTGGTGGTGCATTGTAACAGTGCATGGGCGGGTGGGGAATCCCTCATATTCCAGAGTTTTGTGTTTACCAGTCAACTTTATTGATACTGCATCAGAGAGACGTACAGAAAGGTCAGGCTTGACGAAGCCCTGGCTGGGATGATTTAGTCGGGGATCGGTCCTGCTTTGGGCAGGGGGTTGGACTAGATGATCTCCTGAGGTCCCTTCCAACCCTGATATTCTATGATTCTATGAAGCCCATCTGGCCATTCTGCAGTGCTCCCCAGTGCTGCAGTGATTCTGCAGTGCTGAGGGGTCTAACTGCAAATTCTTTCCTTGTTTGCCCTGCTGTGGTAGCCAGGTTGGTCCCGGGATATGAGAGACGAGGTGGGGGAGGGAATCTCTTTTATTGGCCCACCTTCTGCTGGGGGAAGGGACCAGCTTTTGAGCTTGCACCGAGCTGAAAATGTCGTCTGGGGAGCTGGAAAGCTGGTGCCTTCCCCCAACAGAAGATGGGCCAAAAAAAGAGATTCCCTCCCCCACTTTGTAATTCTCTCCTTGGCAGAGATGGAGAAGCTGCTCCTGCTTTCTGGGCAGCTTCTGGAGATGAATAGCGGGTAAGGGGTTAGTCGAGTCCGTCAATAGCTATTTGCTTGTTACAGAATCGAACAGGTCACCGGGGTTGTTCACAGCCATTGACAAGCAGCAGCATCCCCGCTGCTTGTGTGACACACACACTTCTTTCCTGAAAACAACGAGGAGTCCGGTGGCACCTTAAAGACTAACAGATTTATTTGGGCATAAGCTTTCGTGGAGGAAAAAACCCACTTCTTCCGCTGCATGGAGTCTTTCCTGAAACATCTGTCAATCCCTTAGGGACCGTCACACGCTATTGATGTATGGAGCTTTCATGAACGTGCCATGGGAAAGCAGGTCCTGTCCCACCGGTTTCTGCTCTAGACTTGTCGGGGTCTCTGCAGGCAGGCAAGACCCTTGTCTGTAGCCGTAGGACTGTCTTCGGCTGTTTACCCATCATGCTAAGATCAGGGTTTTGGATCACTTGGCTCGTGCTGTGATCGGAGGAGGGGGCTTTCCGATAACGGGTCTCCAACGCCCCTGCTATTTAGCAGCAAGCTGCCTGTGTCTTTCAGGGGCCTCGGAAATACACACGCCTTCGGGCTCTCTCCGGAGCCCACTCCCACCTTAGTCCAGCTCTGCTGTTCTCAAACTTCCCTGCACCCACACCCTTCTGACAACAGAAATTACCGCACAAGCCTGGGAGCGGGGACTGGAGCCTGAGCCCCACTGCCCGGGCAATGGGGCTCGGAATTGGGCCCTGGGCCCCAGCAAGTCAAAGCCAGCCCTGGCGACCCCATTGAAATTTGGCATCCCGTCCAGCTGGGTCCAGGGCTGCCGCGCTGGGGAGGAAGTCTCCAGGCTGCGCTAAGGCAGCTGCAGTGAGTGAGGCTGGCACAGGAGGAGGCCAGCTGGGGGGAGGTTGTGACAGAGCCTTGGCCTGCCCCACGGGCCGCCCCAGCTCGGCTCTCCCCACTCCCAGGGTGCAGGCGCCGGGGGGTCAAGCCGCTGCGTGGCCGTGGAAGCTGGCGTGGCTCCAGGAGGTCTGTGACAGTTGACATCAGCCAGGAATTTGGCCCAGTGAAAAGCCCCAAATTAGGGGGGGAAAAAGAGAGCGACTGACGGTTTATGTAGGGCCTAGACAAAATCAAAATGGTGTGCTCTCTGGCTCCCCCTGCAGGCGGTGTTAATTAACACAACCTGCTGGTGCCGGCGCATAGGGAGGGGATTGTCTGTTGTTTAACTGAGAGGGAGCCGTGGATCGCGCTGGCACTTGGGCCTCACCTAGAGCGGAGACGAGGGGCCCCGTGGCGAGAGGGTGGGGGCGCAATCTCCCCCCTTCTTACTGTGGGAGCCTGGTGCCGCAGCTGAGCCCAGCGCAGTGGGAAACGGCCCGGAGACCGGCCTGATCAAAGCCCCGTTGGCAGCGTTTGCTCTTTAAATCTCCCCACGGGAGCCTGCTTCTAAAATCCTGCCCCTGCCCCTGCCCTGGGACATGCCACCCTCAGGGAAGCCCCCGATGGGGAGGAAGCGCCGAATTCCCAGCCCCACTCTGGGTGTTTCCAAGCACTGAGGGGCAGCGCTAGAGGAAACCCGGCACAGCTGGTGCTCGGGGGGGGGGGGGGGGCTGTTTGGCCCTGTGTTGCCCTGGTTCTTTAATGGCATAAGGAGCCCTGGGTGGGGCTGGAATCTGGGCTTTTCCCTGCGTTCCAGCTCCCAGGAGGTAGAAACACCACAGGGGACCAGATCTCCCATCATTTCAGTGCCACGGGTGACTCCCGGCACCCAAATCTCACGCAAAACCCCCAGTGAACTTGTGTGCCTGGGCACCACTGCGCTGTCTGCTGGATGGAACTGGAACTGCTCATCTGTGCGACATAGACCCTGTACTGCAAGCAGCTCGGGTTGATTCTCCGCTGGCCTGAGCTGTGGGAGCTGTCTCCTCCAGGAAGGTGCAAGTGGCCCTGGGGTGAAGAAGGGTGACCGTGCTGGGTGGGCTGTGCTGACGATCCAGACCCTGAGCGAGGGGTTCCCGGGGCTCGGTTTGCTGTGGGAGGCGGCTGCGGGCCCAGGGCCTGTCTCCAGCGGGTGCCGAGTTACCTCCCAGGAGCAGGACTGTGCTGGGGGGTAGGAGGGCCCTTCCCAGCAGCTAGACGCCGGCTTAGCAGGATCAGGGGCTAAAATCCTCACCCGTCTCCGGAAGACCTGGAGCTGTCTGTCCTGGCACAAGGGTCCTGGTGGACATTGCCCGGACTCCCACCCCCACGGGAAGCCCCCCGTTCCGAAGCAGGCTGCCTCAGTCACGCTGGCTCCTGTCCGCTCTCCCAGCCCGGATGGGGCGTGCCGTGGCTCAGCCGAGCAGGGTGATGTGGCTGGTGCCCGCTCACCCGCAGCCTGCCCGCCCCCTGCTCCGGGTAGGAGGGTGCGCTGCGTCCAGGCCCTGAACCCCGCGCTCTCCCTGCCTTTCAGAGGATGAGAAGGCCCCTGCCTACTGGAATGAGAGAGCCAGGAGGACGCTGCAGTCGGCACTGAACCTGGCACCCGTGACCCGCCGTGCCAAGAACATCATTCTCTTCCTGGGCGATGGTGAGTGCTGTGCCCACCTGCTGGCACTGGGTCCTGGCACAGCCGCGGCACCTGCGTGGGGCTCCCTTTACCCCCTTCTAATCTGCCTTTGCCCGCCAGGCCTAGCCTAGTGCCCCCCGGCCGCCCCCAGCCAAGGGGCTGCACCGGCTGCTTGGCCAGGGGAGCCCAGGGCTCCCTGAGGGGACAGGGGGATCTCTGTTTAACCCTTTGTACCAGGTGGCTGGAGCAGATCACGGTGCCAGCTGCAGCAGGGCAGGGGTGCTGCCCAGGGAGACACCATTGCCATGGCTGCCCGGTGCCCTGCCGCTCAGCTCACCGTGGGGCTGCTGTGTCCAGCCACCTGCCGGCCCTCGCGGAGCTTTGTCTGCAACAGGGACCTGACCCACGCGCTGGGCATGGGGCAGCGTTAGCCGGCAGGGCCTGGGTGCCTGGGGAGGGGCCCCGGGACCTGGCACAAGCGGGGCACTGGGGTGAACGCTCCAAGCTCAGCCTGTTTGCTCTTCCCTGCCGCTGGTAGCAAAGGGACCAGCGATTGCGGCTTCTCTGACCCTAGATGGCGGCAAGGCCTGGCCGGGAGGGCTCCTCTCCCCACGGCGCATCTGACCAGGGGTCCCGCCCTGTGCCTCAGTGTCCCCAGAAGCAGCTTGAGGATAGCGCTGCCCTCGACAGCGGCAGGGGAGGGTGAAGGTCGCCATGCACAGCCATGGCTGGCTGTTTGGAGGGGCTGGGTGCGGCCGTGGTGCCCCGGCTCTCCCCAGGAGGGAATGGGGCTGGCTCGGGGCGGGAGGGGTGGGGGGCGGGCAGTGACCTGGCAGCGGGCAGAATCCTGCCAACTCTGGGAGATCCTTCCTGGAGTGTGGGATGGGGGGGTTGCTCTTGTCCCAGCCCCCTGGGGACCCCCACCATCGCAGCTGTAGCCCCTCCCCCCAGTTGTCTTATCTCCCCCACCTCAACCAGGCTCTGCAGCTCTATTTGCAGGGACCTTTAAAGGGCTCTGCCCTCCCCTTCAGCCCTGCCCGGCTCTGCTCTCCCCTCCCCTGACCTTGTCTGCTCCCTCCCTGGGCGCTGATTGATGCCCCTTGGCCCGCCCGGGTTCTGGCAGCTCCCTGGCTCTGTAGGTCAAGCCGTCATTTCGGCAAAGCAAACCCTGGCGCGAGCAGGGGCTGGGCCTGGCTAATGTGGCCGGGGAAGCTCGTAACTCCAGGTGGGGGCCGCAAGTCGCTCCGGGGCGCTGGGTCGTCACAACCTTGGCCCCGTCCAGCCAGAGCCACCTATGCCAGGATCCAAGATAAAATTCCTCTCCTAGCCATGGCCCATCCCTGTGCGCTGGCCGGCCAGGTCCGGCTTGCTGGCAACACTGAGCACTCTGCAGGTTCCGAACACTCAGCCCCGGGGCAGGCTCAGCGCCCCACATCACAGGTGGGGAAACTGAGGCACAGGGGGGAGTCGGCTATCAGAGCTGGGAAGCAAATTGAGCCACTTCAGACCCTGGGCCGGTGCTGAGCCCACTGGGCCACATGGGCCCTGGGGTTATGGCAAAGTCTGTGAGAGCTGGTAGCTGTACAAGGCCTTTGCCCCGCCAGCGCACAGTTCTGAGTCCATCCAGCAGGGGGCGCCAGTACAAGCGTGGGATCAGCATCCTCAGCCCCCGGCCGCCCAGAGAGCGCGCCTTCCCCGCAGGCAACCTCCTGCCCGAGTAGCGCCGCCTCGCCCGCTCCGGGTCCAGTGCTGGCCTCGCTGGGTGCCCGCTGGCCCCGTGACCTGCCCAGAGGAGAGGGAGCCTCGCACGGGGATGGGGGTAGCGGGGGGAGTCTCAAGACACCAAGCGGGAGCCAGTGGGTGAAGTGGGGGGGAGTTTAACGAAGGCGCCGCTGGCTTCTGGTGCAGCCGTGGGCTCTGCCGGGGTCTGGGTCACAGCCCGTCCCTTGGGATGCTCCTGGCAAACAGCAGAGACCATGTGGCTGGGCCCGTCCTGCCACGGGGCACACGGGGACGGGGTCTGCTGGGCATCTCCTGCCAGCCCCAGAACTGATCCAAGAGGCAGCTCAGCAGCGCCCCCTGCTGACCGATCCAGGAGCGGCGGGGACTGGCTCCAGGCTGCGCCCCATTGATGCCTGGGGTCAGCCCCTGGCAGCTCACAGGGCTGCGATGCTAATCCTTGGCTGGTGCTGGGTTTGCAGGCATGGGGATCTCCACCATCTCTGCTGCTCGGATCTACAAGGGGCAGCTGGCGGGCGGGCCCGGCGAGGACAGCCAGCTGGCCATGGAGACCTTCCCCTACGTCGCCCTCGCCAAGGTGAGTGCCCAGCCCCAGAAGGATGGGGCATGGGGCGTCTCTGCCCAGGGGGAGAGAGCAGATTACTCTGCAGCTGGCCCTCAGCAGAGCCCTGGGGCGGCTCTGAACGAGCCTTGGCATTGGGCCAGGCCTAGCCCTCTGCCCCCTGGGCACCCCTCTGCCCAACAGGCTCACTGCTCGGCTCTAGAGGCTCCATCCCCCCAAATGCTCTGGGAGCCAGTCCGTCAGCCAGGGGAAAGTCGCCACGCAGTCGACACCCCGCAAGGGGTCGGCCCTCTCTGCCCTGGGCAGCTGGCGTGAGGTACGGTGCCCCAGCGTGGGCCAGGGAGGGAGGGCCGAGGCTGGCGTCCCTGCTGGCAGGCCCCAGGGAGGGAGGGTCTAGGGAAGTCGGGGTACAGATGAGAGCATAGCAGGGTGTTGGCAGGGCTGGGGTGAGGGGGGCAGGAGTTGGACTGTGATGCGATGACAGCCGGGAGGGGGAGATGACTTCAGACCCAGACTGCGGGGGTGGAGCTGGCCTGGGGTCACTCCCACGTACCGTGCCCTGCGCCCACAGGCCGTGTTCCCCTGCGGGAGGGAGCTCGCAGACGGGCCATGGGCCTCCCCCCGGAAGGGCAGCGCTGACTCGTTGGGGCTCTGCATAGCAGCTGGGAGCAGCCCTGTGGGGATGCGGGGGGTCCCAAATCCCCTGGGCATCTGGCTCCACCGTTCAATCCTCCCGCCGGGTGAGACACCCCCGGCTGCCCGGGAACGCTCCCAGGGCACGGGCTGTTCCAGCCGCCCCCAGTGCCCGTTCCTGGCCCCTTGCTGCCTTGCAGACGTACAACGTGGACCGGCAGGTGCCCGACAGCGCTGGCACCGGCACCGCCTACCTGTGTGGCGTGAAGGCCAACGCCAAAACCCTGGGGGTGAGCGCCGCCGCCGTCTATGGCAAATGCAACACCACGTGGGGCAACGAGGTCTACTCCGTCCTGCACCGGGCCAAGCAGTCGGGTAAGAGAGCACCGGGGACGGTGCCCGCACCATGGGCAGTGCCAGGGAGCTGCCCTGCCAGGATGGGTAGTGCAACCCTGGGCTCGAGCTGACCCAGCCCAGCTTGGGGCACATTGTGCCCTCCTCCCCGCCTGTGCCCCCTCTCCTGTAGCCATCGGCACGACAGAGCCAGGCTGTCTGGACTCCTGGCCCTGCCCGCTGGCCCCAGCCTGGGCACTGATCACCCCCTTCCCTGGCATGCTGAGGCTGCCCTGCAGAGAGCGGCGGTAACCCGCCCTCCCCTCTGGTGTTGCAGGCAAGTCGGTGGGCATCGTGACAACCACCCGCGTGCAGCACGCCTCTCCGGGCGCGTCCTATGCCCACGTGGTCAACCGGGAGTGGTACAGCGACGCCGACCTGCCCAAGGAGGCCATCAGGCAGGGCTGCAAAGACATCGCGTACCAGCTGGTGCACAACACAGACATCAACGTGAGCCGCCAGGGGCAAGGGGCCGTGGCACTGGGGGGCAAGGGACCAGGGGCCTGGAGCAGGTGCTTCCCGGCCCTGCAAGGCCAGCTGGTGCTCAGCCCCCAGCAAGCCACTTGGGGGGCAGGTGTTGCCTACCACATGGCTGGGGGTAGGGGAGAGACCTCTCCAGAAAGCACAGATCTTGTCGCATCCCTGTGACCTCCCGGCATCCTGACCCTGCCCAGCTGGGCTGATTTACACCCGGGCACTGAGCTCACAACCCCCCGATATACCCCGGCAGGCCATGAAGGTTCAGCCTTCGCTTATGGCTGTTTATTTTTCGGAGCCCTTCCCCGCGCCCAGCTGGGGCATGGTGGGGAGGGGAGCAGGGGATAGAGACGGCTCCTCCCCTGGGGTCCGTGGGGCAGGTGTCACACGTGGAGGAGCAGTTATGGGGCCCTGCTTTCCTGCTGGGGTGCCTATATCCCAGCCAGTGGTTTGTCATGACAGCCTGGATGGGGCTTCCCTGCACAGCAGGCCCGTGCACTCCCCATGTCGGCCAGAGGGGGTGCTGCCGACTCCCCTGCCAGGGCTCTGGTCCCCCATGCAGGGGGCTGAGCGCTGGCTCTGCCTGGCCCATAGGGGCGTCGGGGCATGCTGGGCTCCGGTCCACTGACGGCTGGGCTCCCCGCCCCGTCTGCAGGTGATTCTGGGCGGTGGGAGGATGTACATGACTCCCCGGAGGACCCCGGACCCCGAGTACCCGACGGACCCAAAGCAGAGCGGGACGAGGAAGGATGGACTCGACCTGGTTGAGAGGTGGCTCAGTGGCAAGGAGGTACCAGCTCTGCCAGGGCCCCCGAGCAGAGGGGCAGGGATGGGGGGTGCAGCGACCCAGCCCAGGGGCAGCTCCTTCGCTCGGCAGTGGCCCCGAATGCACCCAGCTGGATCTCTACGGGTGTGGCATAGGCACTGTCCGTGTGCCTGTCACACACTGTGCACCCATGGGCATGCACGTGAATTACATGCAGTGCGGGTGTAGGCGGGCCTCTGACACGCTCCGGGGGGGTGTACCTGCCCCTGGGGGGCAGGTGAGCATGTACGTGGCAGAGATGCACTGGGCGTGGCCTGGCTGAGCCGTGTCTGTTCTGGTGGCAGGGGGCGCGGTACGTCTGGGACAAGAAAGGCCTGGACGCCGTCGATGAGAACTCCACCGACTACCTCCTGGGTAAGGGTGTCAGCTGGGCCGGGCAGGGCCGGCCCGTGCTCCTTGGCTGGCCGCGGCGAGAAGTGCCCCCCCCCTTGCTGCCCATGCGGTGCCGTTAGCTGGGCTTCTCCGTACAGCGACATGGGGGAACGAACCCCGGCTGGGCAGGGCCCTCTGGGGCTCGGTCCCCCGCTGCAGGGAGCTCCCTGGCCCGAGCAGCAGCCCCGCCGCGGGCAGGAGGGGGCTGGAGTCCGAGGTCCATGAGACCAGTCCGTTGGGGACCATCTCATGTGTGAATTCGCTGCGTTCGGGGACCCGCTCTGCCTCTGCATGGGGCTGGCCCTCAGAGCCGCATGCACCCCACTGCTGCCCCGGGGGCACAGAGAGTGCCAGCCCCTTGGCACTGCGAGCCCCGGCCAGGCTGGGATGCCAGAGAGGGAACCAGCCTGTAGCCCCTGAGTGCCCACAGAAGGGCAGGGGGCCGGGCTGGTCACAGCTGTCCCAGGGGCGAGGCGGGTGTCAGGCCCGGGTGAATAGGATCCTTCTCCCTGGGCCAGCCCCCCAGCAGCACTGGTACCGGACAGGCCCTGATGCTGGCGGCTTATCCTGGCAGGTCTCTTTGAGCCCAAGGACATGAAGTACGAGCTGAACCGCGACGCCGGCACGGACCCCTCCATCGTGGAGATGACGGAGAAGGCCATCCGCATCCTGCGCAGGAATCCCCGTGGCTTCTTCCTCTTCGTGGAAGATGAGTCACCCCGTGGAGCCGGCCCAGCCCCTCCTGCCGGCTGAGAGTGCGGGTTCCTCTGGCCCAGCAGGAGGGAGTGGCATGGCCCAGGCGGGCATTCAGGCGGGTGGGAGGGGGAGTCGCAGTGTGCCAGGGGCGAGTTATGGGCCGACCCGTGATTAGTGTTGCCAACTTTCTGATGGCAGAAAACCCAACACCTCTGCCCCGCCCCTTCTCTGAGGCCCCACCTCTGCCCCGCCCCTTCTCTGAGGCCCCACCACTGCCCCGCCCCTTCTCCGAGACCCCACCCCCACTCACTCCATTCCCCCCCCCCATTGCTCGCTCTCCCCCACCCTTGTTCACTAGCTCGTTTTCACTGGCCTGGGGCAGGAGTTGGGGTGCGGGAGGGGGTGAGGGCTCCGGCTGGGGCCAGAAATGAGGGGTTCAGGGTGCGGGAGGGGGTTAGGCTGCGGAGGGTGAAGACTTGAAAACCGGACGCCTGGCAACCCGACACGCGATGCCAGATCTCTGCCCCAGTGCCCGGGGGCAGCTGCCAGCCCCGTGCCCAGGCAGGGGAGTGGAGCTGGAGGGTCGGGGCCTGACGGGCTCTCTCCCCCTTCTGCACGAGGCAGGATCGACCACGGGCACCACAGCAGCAGGGCCAAGCAGGCGCTGAGCGAAGCCGTCATGCTGGACCGGGCCGTGGCCCGCGCCGCCTGGCTGACCCACGCCTCGGAGACCCTCACCGTGGTGACGGCCGACCACTCGCACGTCTTCAGCTTCGGGGGCAGCACGCCGCGGGGCAACAGCATCTTTGGTGAGCGGGGGGCTCCCGGGGGGCTCCCGGGGGCGCGGAAACCCTCAGTACTCGTAGGTCACAGGGCAAGTACCCTCCCTCCCGCTCTGCAGATGCCCCTCACTCCCGACCCGCAGCCCCCTCCCCCCGTGCCCCTCACTCCCGACCCGCAGCCCCCTGCTGTCCCAGGCCTGGTATCTCTAAGCCTCAACCCCCCACCCATGGTTGTTAGCTCCCTTGGGACCTGCCATGGGCTCAGCTGCTGTGGGCACTGAGCTGTGGGTGCCACCTTTGGGCGTCCCGTTATGGCCATGCCACGTGCAGCGCCCAGCCGGGAGGGGGTTGTCAGTCTGGGGCTGCCAGCTGAGGGTCTGCTGACGTCTCCCCGTGTGCGTGACAGGCCTGGCGCCCAAGAAGGCCGAGGACAAGCGGTCGTACACCAGCATATTGTACGGCAACGGGCCGGGCTACGCCATCGCGAACGGGAGCCGCCCGGATGTGAGCAGCCTGCCCATCGGTAAGAGCCGCTGCCCGCCCCAGCTGGGCCCAGAGTCCGCCCTGCCGCCAGGGCGCCCAGGGGGAGGGTGCTGGGCCCCTCGCTCAGGGCGGTGTGTGCCAGCCCCGAGGCACCGGGGAGGAGGCGCGGAGGGTCACTTTGTCCCACGCTCGCCTCGCCTGAGTCCGCCAGTTCCCGCCACCAGCCTGGGGGCGCTGGGGCTGGGGAGGCATCGGGAGCTGCCGGGAGATGGTCTCATGACTCACAACCCGTCTGTCTGTCTGGCTCCCCCCATCGCCCTGGCAGAGGACAAGGATTACCGGCAGCAGGCGGCCGTGCCCCTGGACACCGAGACCCACGCCGGCGAGGACGTGGCCATCATGGCCAAGGGCCCCATGGCCCACCTCTTCCACGGGGTGCAGGAGCAGAACTACGTCGCCCACGTCCTGGCCTACGCCGGCGGCCTGGAGCCGTACCACACGGGCCCTGAGTGCCTGGCGCCGAGCTGCAGGTCAGGCAGCCCGCGCCTCAGCCAGCCCCCCAGCCTGCTGCTCCTCGCCCTGGGGGTAGCCTCCCTCCTGCTGACAGCCAGACTTTGATCTCTGCCAGGCCTGGGGGACCCCCCCATGCCCTCTGCTAGCAGAGCAGCCAGTGCCCCCCAGGCTGTGGGGCTGGGCGGGCCCCGGCCCTCCCCTGGTACCATGCGAGAGCGACGCTGTCGCTTGTCTGTGTATATAATTTTGTAACAGTCTCCTGCCCTCCCAGCTGCCCCGGAAATAAAATCTGCCACCATTTTATTATTACCCCTGTCTCTTATTTTGCTGGATGGCTCCCCACACCCTGAAATGTCAGAAGGCTCCTGATGGGAGCCACTAGCTCCGGATACCTCTGAGTCAGGCTGTCCCGGAGTCCCCGGGGGCTGCTCCGGAACTGCTCCCTACGCAGCCAGGCAGGACTCTGGGGAAGTCTCCTCTCTGGGAGCAGCCTGTCTGCAGGACAAGCAGCTCACCCGGCTTCCACCTTCCTGGGTCTGACCTTGGAGCATTCAGCCTCCTCTGCCCCTCCGTGCGCTTCCCACAGCGAGTCCGCCCAGGTGGGGTCCTGGGGAAGCCAGAGGGTCCTGCCCCCCAACTCCGCAGTCAGACGTGACTCTCAGCCAGCCAGTAAAACAGAGGTTTATTAGACGACAGGAACATGGTCTAACACAGAGCTTTTAGGTGCAGAGAACAGGACCCCTCAGCTGGGTCCATTTTGCGGGGGGCAGGGAGCCAGACAACCCCATCTGCACTTCACTCCATGTCCCCAGCCAGCCCCAAACTGAAACTCCCTCCAGCCCCTCCTGCTCTGGGCTTTGTCCCTTTCCGGGGGCCAGGAGGGCATCTGATTCCTTTGTTCTCCAACCCTTTAGCTCTCACCTTGCAGTGGGGAAGGGCCCAAGCCATCCGTTGCCAGGAGACAGAGTGTCGGCCATTTATGTACCCTGGCCCTTTGCTCTGCAACAATTACACCCCCTTATCCCACCACCTAGAGACTTAAGAAATGCATAGGGGAAACTGAGGCACCCCCACAATATTCAGAGGAAACATGAAGAACAGTCCCGCTTCGTCACATCTCTCCCCCCTTCGAGACCGAACTGAGTGGGGTCACTTTATCCGGTGACCTGGGGAAGTTCGAAGCCACCAGCGTTCCCATGGATGCCCCAGCATCTCTCCCGTTCCTTGGTGGGAGTTACACCAGGCCCTTCCAGTTTCACGCCCTCCCTTAGGTCGGGGGTGGTCGATAGCACTCACATGCCGCATATGGGAAGGTTTATACGGCCCGTGTCTTTTGCCACCCTAAAACCCACAGGAGTCAAACTGGGATCGGGTCTTCTCCCAGCGCTCCAGTCTGGAGGGCTGCAATTCGGGCTCTCTTGGTTAAGGGTCCCCATCTTGACCTGGGCCACATACTGTTCACTTACAGAACAGAAGCATGGAGACATCCCTTTCTCAACAACCTTGTCTCCCCAACAAGCTGGCCAAACACAGCCACTTGGTTATAGGACTGTTTAACTTTCTTAACAGCTTTCACTCCATCTGAGACCTTCTGAAAGCTATCCACACTGGATCTTTCAACAGGAAAGTCAGTGGATCCATTCACAACAGAAAATTTCTGGCTGTTAGGAACTGAAACTTTCTTGATTAAATCACTTTCACACCCTTCAGTTGCAGTAAACTGCTTGCGAAGTCTCCATGAGGATTCCTTTCCCTAGGGCTTTTCTATGCAACAATTCACCCTTCACAGAAATTCTGCCCTTACCCTCTTCACCTAGGGCTTGTTCTAGAGGAACACTTTCCTGAGCAACAACAGACTCTTTCTGGGTCTCCCTTACATCCAGAATTACCTCTGCCCCATCTAGCGGATTCCTACACAATCCCCTTTCAGGCAAACTTACAGACTTCCTAGATAAAAGGTCAGAAGCATTCTCCTTCCCTTTGCCACACACAAGTTCAGGAATCTTTTCCTTCTTGCTACATGTTTCCACACCCTCAGTAGGTAACACAATCACATCACCTTCATGCTCTCCTTGTGCCCTGGCTAGGATCTCACCCTGATTAGACAGAGTTGCTGCACCCTTTCCCAACAACACATTAGCAACAGGCAAAATACAAGCACCAGAATTGTCTGGTCTCTGGGATTTTACATAGACCCTAACTGGACGCGACCTAGTTACAGTGCCATTCTCCCGAGCAGACACAAACTTAGGACCCTTCCCTTCCTGGGCTTTAGCTGAATCCAGAACCAGCTCTGAGACAACTGCATTACCCTCAACCATCACAGGCTGAAAGGCCCCTTCTGTCTGCTCCACAGACAAAGAAGAGCCTGACACACTTTCTCCTTCACCAGACACACAGCTTGGGATCTCATTCCCCTTGTCCCAACACACAAGGCTGGTCACAGACAGCTGCTTGGAGACCGGGGTAGCTCCCTCCATAGGCAAGTCAATACTCCTGACAGACACAGGCACATTCCCTTCACTGTCCCAATTCTCCACCCAGCTAACAGGTAAGGTCCAGGGACGCTCATCTTCCACTCTCCTCGCCTTCCCACCCTGCTGACTAGACACAGCCATCGGCTCACAAGGCTGCCTAGGTTCATCCAGAGTTTCCTTACCAAGCTCCTTGACACTCCCAACAGATCCCCTGCCCTGCCTGTGTCTCCCCCAACTCAGCTGGGGTCTTATCGCCCCCCTTGCTCAGCACTGCCCTTGCTGTCCCAGTGGGGCAGGCAGCGAGCTTGCTGCTTTCCTCACAGCATCAGAGCCAGCGGGAGCCCCTCTCCGGTGTGCAAGGGGGCGGGGAGCATCTCTCTGTCCCACCCAGCCCCAGGGGTCTGGTTACAGGCAGGCAGGTAGCCTGAGCCTAGCCGCTCCTCCCCGCTGCCAGCCAGGTCATCTGCCTTTTCATGGACCATTTCCCTCTCCACCGATTGGTTCCCTGGATTCAAATTCAAACCCTTGGCGGCTACAGGAGCAAGGCCTGGATCCTGTCCCAAAGAGACACAGTCACCCCACAACAGGGTCTCGCAGCTGGTATTCTGAAGAACCCCAATGACCAGCCACCCAACCCCTCCTGGGTCTGCACAGGGATCTGGGCCGTAGGCAGGGTGAAGGGCTTCATCCCTGGGACCCTCACCCAGCCCACACAGCCCCTCAACATCTGAGGCTGCACCACCAGGGGCCTGACACCAGTTCTCTCTGTCCCAGGATCTCGCCACCCCAGGAATGTCTCCCCATTGACCATCACCTTCCGCTCCCACTGGGGGTCCGAGGGGCCTGGCCCCAGGAAACTCCACACAGACATATAGGTCGGGGTCAGGAGTGGGAGCCTGTCCACCTCCCCACCCATCTGGCTGACGGAGTCTATGGCCTTGGGACCCAGCAAGGGAGCTAGACACCGGGGCTTTTCCGCAGGGTCCCCCTGGCTCAAATTGCCAGCCTGCTCAAAGGCAGTGAGGTGGGCATCCACATCCCCCCCCTCCTTAACCAGGGGCAGCAATTTAGTCTCGAGGTTCCCTGCGAAACTGGCCCCCCGGGGTCTATCCCCACTCAGCCCTGGGAGGTCCCCTATGCCTCTCCGCTCCCCCACCGCCAGTTCATGCTTCTGCTGCTTCTGCAGCTCTTTCTCGGGCTCTCGCTGTCTCTCACAGTCCTCTTGCTCTCTCGGACTCAGCTCCAATCCCGTCCGTCTCCAATCCCCGGGTGGGGAACCCAATTGTGAAGACCCTCGTCTGGTCGGGGACAGGAGTCTTGGCGATGCCTGGCTCCCACTCCAGCTGCTCCCAGATCCTGCTATAGCCCCATTTGGGGTCAGGAATCTGTTCCTTAGAGCGGTCATCCTCCTCCAGCTGCACGATTAACTGTGCTCTGGTGAACTTTCCAATGTGCAACCCTCTCTTTCTGCACAGGGTTACAGTGTCCTTCTTAAGGAGATGGTGACAGGCCATCACTCCGCTCTTCCCAAGTTGTTGTGGACTCACAGACCTGTGTGCTCTCAGCTCCCCATGGTTTCCAGGGAGAACCCCCAGTGTGCCAGCCCTTCTCGAGGTCACCTCCTCTTTGCCAGGGTCGAGCTGCAGACTCCTCCGCCCCTGGGACCAATCGCTGCAATCCCCAGGGGAACCCTGTTACTGCAAAAGTCCTTCTCTCTCCCAGGGTCAAGCCGCAGGCTCCTCTGCCCCTGGAGACTGCTCACCGCAGTCCCCAGGGGGACCCCATTACTGCACAGTCCTTCTCACTGGTCACACACTCCCAGGGGTTAACCGCCCCCCGAAACCACTCCTCTTTGAGCCTTCAGCAAGCCTGGTCCTTGTCAATCCCCCTTCGTTTTACTGCTCCCCAGTCACTTACTTCAGGAAGCACCATCCACGGGGTGCAGTACATCCCACCTCTGCCACCAGTTGTCACGGAGTCCCCAGGCGATGCTCTGGAACTGCTCCCTACGAAGCCAGGCAGGACTCTGCAGAAGTCTCCTCTCTGTGAGCAGCCTGTCTGCAGGACACACAGCTCACACAGCTTCCACCTTCCTGGATCTGACCTCGGAGCATTCAGCATTCTCTGCCCCTCCGTGCGCTTCCCACAGCGAGTCCGCCCAGGCGGGGTCCTGGGGAAGCCAGAGGGGCCTGCTCCCCAACTCCGCAGTCAGACGTGACTCTCAGCCAGCCAGTAAAACAGAAGGTTTATTAGACGACAGGAACATGGTCTAAAACAGAGCTTGTAGGTGCAGAGAACAGGACCCCTCAGTTGGGTCCATTCTGGGGGCCAGTGAGCCAGACCACCATGTCTGCACTTCACTCCACGTCCCCAGCCAGCCCCAAACTGAAACTCCCTCCAGCCCCTCCTCCTCTGGACTTTGTCCCTTTCCCGGACCAGGAGGTCACCTGATTCCTTTGTTCTCCAACCCTTTACCTCTCACCTTGCAGGGGGGAAGGGCCAGGCCATCAGTTGCCGGAAACAAGGTGTCGGCCATTCTCTATGTCCAGACCCCTGCACTCACCTGCCCTCTAGGGCTCTGCAATGATCATACACCCTTACCCCACCACCTAGATACTTAAGAACTGCACAGGGGAAACTGAGGCACCCCCACACTATTCAGAGGAAACATTAAGAACAGTCCCGCTTTGTCACACAGGCACAGCAAGGCTCACAGTATCCTGGCTGTGTGGTACCCCAACACTCCTGGCACCAGCTCCCCCACGGCCCAACAGCTGAGGGTCTGCTACCACCGCCGGGCGTAGAGATGCCAGGTGAAAACTGGACAACTGGAACTTCCAGTCGAAAAGGGAAACTGGCAGCGTCCGGTCAGCATGGCTGACTGGGTAGCTGAAAGTCCAGTTGGCAACAGCGGGGATGTCAGGGCTCTGTCTGCACAGTTCCCGGGAAGCAGCAGCATGTCTCTCCAGCTCCTAGGCAGAGGGGCGGCCAGAGGGGCTCCGCGCACTGCCCCCACCTGCAGGCGCCGCCCCGAGCACCAGCTCCACAGCTCCCATTGGCCGGGAACAAGGTAACCTGTCTGCCCCCCGTCACCCTGCTGTGCCCTGATTTCCTCACCACGGCCTCTCGCTCCAGGGATTGACCCCTGCCGTGCCCCGATTGGGCAGGCTGGCAGGCTCTGCATCACCTCCTCCCAGCCCAGCTCTGCAGGCAGCAGGTGAATCCTGGGGGGTGGGAAATCAAGTGATGGGGGGGGACACAGGTGGGGTTAGGGGGCGGAGCCTCTGAGGACAAGGCTGGGCTGGGGTGTTTGCTTTTCAGGGATTAGAAAGTTGGCAGCCCTGGGTGGAGGCGGGCGTTACTTGGCTGGAATCCCCTCCGGCCGTTACAGCCTCCCCACCCCTACCCCTACCCCCACCCCCATGGCCCAGTCATGACCCCTCCCCATTTCTGTAAACGCCCTGGGCACGACCCATTAACGTGCAGCTCGGACCTCAGGGTGAGCGCTCGGCACAACGGGGAAGCTTTTGCCTTTGTTTGCTTGGGAAAGGGGCCATGGCAGGGGGCGGGGAGTTGGGGGCCACCTCTCGATCTTGCCGATTGTGTGGTCAGTGCAACCGCTGTGTGGCTGCCACAGCTCCTGTTCCCGCTGGCTCCTGGCTCCCTGCCCAGCTGGGGCTCAGGCTGCAGCCGCGCTCGGAGCGCTGGACCCATGTGGACGCAGCGTAAAGTGGTCGAAATCAACGGTCAGCGGCTAACAGCTGCTCTGGGCCCAAACCCCTGAGACAATCATGCCTATGGATGTGGGGGCGGGGGCAGGGTGGGCGTAGGAATGGGGGTGAGGATGCGGGCAGCGTGGGCACAAGGGTGGGGGTGCAGAAGGGAGGGGCAGGCGTAGGGGCGCAGGACAGCAGGGGAGTGGGGATCTGAGTGGGGCTGAAGTGAGAATGCAGCTAGGGTGGGTGCGGGCAGGGTGGGGGCAGTGCAGGGCAGGGCAGGTGTGGGGATGTGAGCGGGGCTGGCGTGAGGTGGCAGGCAGGGTGGGTGCAAGAGTGGGGGGCACAGGAGGGCGGGGACCTGGACAAGGTGGGTGCAGGCAAGGCAGGGCAGGGTTGGGGTTTGGGTAGGGTGGGTGCGGGGGTGTGGGCAGGGCAGTGGGGGCAGGGGTTTGGGGCGGGTGGGTGCAGGGTGGGTGCAGGCAGGGCAGGGTAGGGGGTGTGGGTAGGGTGAGGGCAGGGGTGTGGGTAGGGAAGGGTGGGGGTGGGGTTTTTGGGTCGGGCGGGTGCAGACAGGGTCGGGTAGGCGCAGGGACGCGGGCAGGGTGGGTGCAGGAAGGCAGGCAAGGCAGGGCGGGGGCAGGGCTCGCTGCACGTCCACTAAGGAGCAGAGTGGGATCCAAGAACCGGGGGGCAGGCCCTGCTGGTAACGCTGGCAGGGAAGTGATGATCTTGGCTATGGACCCATGCCCTGGCCACACCCTGCTGTCAGCCAGTTAATTTGGTTCCTCGTGGCTGATAGGATTATCTGGAGCTAAAAGGGTGATAAGGCACACACATACCCCCACTTCCCTTTCCCCTCCCCCAGCAAATCCTGCTCCCCCTCCTCCCTCCTCATTAGCAATTATGCAAAGTGATGCTAATCTTGGTGCTGCCTTGATGCCAGCACCCAGCCTGAGCACAGGCTGGGGGATGCCTGGCCTTGAACCCCCAGCTCCACCGCAGCTGTGCCTTGCAGCTCCCCACCCTGGCGGGGAGGCTGGGCCGGTGCTGAGCCCGTGATCTCTAATCACTGCCCTCCAGCAGGGCTGTGCCATGCGGGCGTGCCCCTCTGGCAGGGCCTCATGCCTGCAGGCTGCAAAGTCCCTCCAGGGGCTGTGCCCACGTGTGCTAATGGGGTTAGGGAGCAAGTCCGGGTCCAAAGTCCCCTGGAGAACGGGGCTTTTACCACAGTTCTGGGCACAGCCTGTCACAGGCACCGCTCGGCTTCCCCGCTGCTCCCCTCCTGCTCGTCCTTGCCATGTGGCTCCCTGCACCCATCTTGCTCTGCCTCGGGGCCTGGCTGACCTATGCCGGTGCCACCATCCCAGGTAAACCAGCCTCCCTTACCCAAGGGGTGATTTCCCCCCACATGCTGGGGCGTGGGTGTCTCCGGCCTGAGGCCTAGCACTGGGAGTGGTGCGAGGTACCCGGCTGACGTGGCGCGGGGCTCGGCCAGGCTGTTCAGGGGAAGGATCGGCTGGCACAGCGCACCACAGCTGGTCCGGGATCCCGGGGTGGGCACTGAGCTGGGGGCACTAACTCATCGCTCCAAGGCCCATAGTGAGTCAAACCCCCGCCTGATCCAGGCCCCTCGGGGGGCTACGGCTGCCAGCGCATGGGCTGGGACTGGGGGAAGACGCAGGGACTCCCCAGTTCCGCGCTGCCGGGGACACGGGCGAGGGCGTTTGCTGCTGGCTGAGTGTGTCTCAGCGGTGTTTGTCATCACACAGCTCACAAAGGGTTAACTGGGCTGTTGGGGCTGGGGGTGAAGGGGGGATGGATTCACGTCCTGGGGGCGCCCTCCTCCATCCCGCTCTGCTGGGCACTGGGATTCTGCCCACAGGGGAGGAGCCGTGTCACGGATCGACTGGGTCTGACCAGTCCCATGGGAGCGTCCCCTGCAGTGAGCTGGACCCCAAGGACCCCCAGTTCCACAGGGGCAGGACTGGGGGCCCCACGACTCCAGAACTGGCCCTTCGGGGCCCGGTGGTCCATGGCTCCCTGCAGGGAACCCAGCCCAGCCAGACCCTGTCTGAGCTGTGCCCGCAGCAACACCGGCAGCCTTGTCAAACCGAGGTAGTCGTGTACCAGTCCCTGGGCACCCAGCCGCTGAGTGCCCTCAGGGTGGCACAGAGAGGCAAGGCTTAGAGGGCGTCCAGGCAGGGCAATGCCAGGCCAGTGCGCCCTTGAGCCATACTGCAGTCGAGGCCGTCTGGGCGCTCGCTGGCTCCAGCCCGTTGCCCTTAGTCCCAGGGTGGAGTTGGGAGTGCAAAGGCCAGCTCGCAACCCAGATTTCTGCCACCTTCCCCTTGGCTCGGCTTCCCGGTAGTTGTGAGTTTAAACACAGGGTTGTGAGTTCAATCCTTGAGGGGGCCATTTAGGGATCTGGGGCAAAAATTGGGGATTGGTCCTGCTTTGAGCAGGGGGTTGGACTAGATGACCTCCTGAGGTCCCGTCCAACCCTGAGATTCTATGATTCCATGAAACGCCTGCCTCTGGGGTAGGGATTGCTAGGTGTGACTGTCCTGGCCAGTGGGGCTCCTCTCGACTTCGCCTCCATCGAGATGGGTCAGTTTCAGCCGGTCTTTAATGCCCCCTTCATGCACCCCAGCCAGCATCGTGGTGCGCATGCGTGCACACACACACATACACCCCGGCCCTGGAACAGCTGTTTAACCCTTCACTAGCAGCACACAGCACTGCAAACACAGAGGGAAACTGAGGCACCCATAGGCATGAACATACTACCAAGCTTCCCCTTCGCCCCGGTGTGAGGGGTCCAGCTGGCTCTGGGAGCCAGGCTTTGGGACACAGCAGCACAGCCAGGGCTGCTCATGCAGCAGCTGGTGGCATCTAACGGTGCCACCTCAAATTTCTTGTAGGGCTCCTGCACCCTGGTCCCAGCCGCTGCTGTCCCCACAAGCTCCCCAGACAGCTCAGTCAGGCCCCCCCTTCCAGCTGCTGGGTCCTTCCCCCACCTACCCGCCAGCTCCCTCCCTGGCCATGCACTCCAGACAGACCTCCCAGTTCCTGGAAACCCTCCTCCCAGTTCCTTAGCTGGGGACCCTGAACAAACTCCTAGCTCTAAAGGCTGAGATGTGCTGAGAGGGAGGCCCCCTCAGCCCCCCATCCCCTGGACCATTTGCCAAGGGCTGGACCGAGCTAAGCCCAAGCTGGCGCGGTCAGATTCCCACAGCCCAGCATTCGGTTTGGTGCCAAATTGGGGGCAAAAAGTTAAAATCCCAGCACTGTCCAAGGAAATTCTGCAAAATGTGGCTCCAAGCCCAGCTTCGTTTGGAGCCAGATCAACACCGAATGGCACTGACGTGGCGCATTGCCTTCTGGGAGCTGAAGGTGGGGCGCTTGAGGCCCCAATTCACTCTACGGGCCAGGTGCCCTGGGCAGACGACAACCCCCATGATGCACCATGCGGCTCCATCAGCGGGACCCTGCCTTTCCTTGCCTTGTGGGAGACGTAGTCCTCCCGGGCCCCCAGCCCAGGGGAGCGAATGGGAGGCTGGGACTCCCGGAAAGCGACATGCCAGGGCAATGCAATTGACGTTCCATTGAACCGCCTGGAAATTAACACAGAGCATCTCAGCTGGGCCGAACCGACCCGGCCCGAACAATCCGTGGGAGACCATCGGAAACGTCGGGAAAAATCGAGATTTGTTTTCCCTGTGCAAAATGTCAATTGCGCAAAACCTTCCATTGCCGGCAGTAAATCATCCCAGTGTCCCGCCCAGCCAGAGGGCGGAGGCCTCCCCAGGGCACCATGGGTCCCGGGTACCACAACGGGTCGTGGTGAGGTGCCCGCAGCACCGTGAGCGCTGCTGAGTTGGGGTGGCACCGTCACGCTCAGGAGCTGTCGTGGCCAGCTCAGCACCTAAGGGCTCAGCATCCTCGTCTGGCTGTGAGCCCGGTGAGCCCAGGGCAGCTCGAGCCCGCAGCCTGGCTGGCCCCTGCCCTGTGGAAACGCTGTGCTCCAGGGCCCCCCACGGGGCGGGAGAGTGGGGGCTGCTGCTGCGTCCTGCAGGGAGGTGCCCCCCAGGCCCTGGCTCCGCCTAGGACTTGCCACGCCTGGCTCCCGCGCTGGTTTGCAGCTGTTGTGTGGCTGTGCCCGGCTCGGCATGTGCCCTGGTGTAAGGGCCCCCTTGTGGGCTGGGCCATTCCTGACAGCCACGAGTGGTGGGTAAAGCTGGCTGCCCCCCGGACTTACCCCCCTGCCCTGTCTCTGACCCTCCCCACTGTGTCTCCCCAAAGCGGAGGAGGAGAACCCCGCGTTCTGGAACCAGCAGGCAGCTGAGGCCATCAAAGCAACCCTCAAAATCCAGCCCATGAATTATCAGGCCAAGAACCTGATCCTCTTTCTCGGGGACGGTGAGTCGAAGCAACAACCCTCCCCACCCCCGCCATCCCCACCAGCTGCCCTGCCGGGCGGGGGAGGAGGAACAGGGGAGGGCTCGGCTAGAGGGGCACCTCTGAGCTCCTCCCCCTCCTCACTGGGGTGTGGGAACCCAGCCGCCCCTCACCCCGGCCCAGGGGCGCTGGCTCACAGGTAGAAGCAACCCCCCAGCCGGGCTCCCCTGGCGCGTGGGGTGACGGGCCTGGGTCACGGTTCGGTGCTCTGGTGCGGCGCTGATGGCTCACGGGGGGGGGGGCAGTGTCCTGTGACTGCACAGGGCGGGGTGCAGGCGCATGGGTGGCTCTGGGACCGTCCCAGGGGGGACTGGGAGGCTACACATAAGGGGAGGGGAGGCCTGTGGTGGGGCCCGGCTCTGATGGGCTCGGTCTCTCTTCCCGCACAGGAATGGGGGTCCCGACCATCACCGCCACACGGATCCTCAAGGGGCAGCTGCAGGGGAAGCTGGGCCCCGAGACGCCTCTCGCCATGGACGCCTTCCCCTACGTGGCGCTCTCCAAGGTGCCGTCGTCACCCTCGGGTGCTGCCTGTCACCCTGGAGCTGCTGTCACCCCCCGCCTGGTGCCGCCAGGGTCTCGGGCATGGACGCTCCAGCGGGGAGTGATGCACGGCTCTGGCTTGGGCGCCATGGGCCGCTCCTGCAGGGAGCGACCCCAGGGCCCCTGCTGCTCGGTGGGACTGGGCAGGGTGCAACGTCCCCAGCCCAGGGCCCCTTGCCCCGCTCACTGGTGAAAGGCTGGGGCAGACCCTTGGGGCCGGGGAGGGGGGTGGCCGTGGAGAGGTTGGGACGGGATTCGCAAATCCACTCCCAGTCGGAGGGATGGAGGCTGATTTCCTGGGCCCCGCATGGGGCAACTGTCTCCCTGCAAGGCTGGGGCAGGGAAGGGACAGGATGCATTGGTAAGAGGGACCCCCACAGCCGGGTGGGCCAAGACCCCACAGCTGGGCCACCCGAGACCCCACAGCCAGGTGGGCTGGGAGCACTTTCCCGTACCACATGGCCCGTGGGCCCCCCAAGTGCCCTGGGAAGTACTAAGCCCAGGTCTGGGGGTGGGGACAGGAGGCCCCCTCCCCGTCCCCTGGAGCCCCTCGTCTGACGGCTCTCCCATGGGCTTTGCAGACCTACAACGTGGACCGGCAGGTGCCGGACAGCGCGGGCACAGCCACGGCCTACCTGTGTGGGGTGAAGGCCAACTACCAGACCATCGGGGTGAGCGCCGCGGCCAGGTACTCCCAGTGCAACACCACGCTGGGCAACGAGGTCGTATCCGTGCTGCAGAGAGCCCAGCGAGCGGGTAAGGGGCCGGGTGCGGCAGGCAGGGAGCCAGCGGGCACAGCACACACGGCAGGAGTTGTTCCCGGCTCAGCACCAGCCGGGGTCCCCCAGCTGTGGCAGCAGGGAGGGTCTGGGTTCGAGTCCTGGCTGCGGTGCCAGGCAGTGGGTTAGCCCATCTGCGACAGGGCTGGCAGATGGGCTGGGTATCTCCAGGGGCTGGCCTTCCGGGTGCAGCCGTGTCTGCAGGGATGGTACAGGGGGCGGAGGGTTAGCACTCAGTGTCCGGCCGTTCTCTGGCAGGGAAGTCGGTGGGGATCGTGACCACGACACGGGTGCAGCACGCCTCTCCCGCGGGGAACTACGCCCACGTGGTGAACAGGAACTGGTATGCCGATGCCAGCATGCCAGCTGCTGCCCTGCAGGGGAACTGCAAGGACATCGCCTGGCAGCTTGTCCACAATGTCAACTTCACCGTGAGTGGCTGCGCCCCATGGGCATCGCTGGGCAACTGCTGCCCCACACAGCCGCCCCCTGCCCCGCATGCCACCCCCACTCAGCAATGCAGCGTGTGCCCACCCGGGCCTGGTTCCTGAGGGGAGATGTGGCTGGCTGGTTCCCCACCTCTGCCCCATGTGCCCGCCACAGGCAGGATGGAGGAGAGGAGACAGCCAGGCCGAGAGCCCCAGCCAAGCCACGGGGGAGTCCCCGTGGGGAGTCCCCGGCCAGCTTCTTCCTCCCTGGGCTTCTTCTCTCTGCGCTGCCCACTCTCCATGCATGGGGCCAAGGAACAGCCCGGCCACGGGGCCTGAGCTCACCTCAGCCCCACAGATGGGCGTCCCCCCTGGGCAAGGGAAGGGCAGGGTGTCTGTGAGCTCCCTCCCCCCAGCTACACCCAGCCATCAGCCCCCAGACACCGGTCAGACCACGTGGGGAACCCCAGAGGGGACTCTGGCTGGTGTGGGGCAAGGCAGAGGACGAGGGGCTTTGCCCGCTCAGCCCTCGCCCAGGAGTTAGAGAGGCTGGTGAAACGTGCTGTCTCTGTCCATCTCCCGGCCAGGTGATCCTGGGGGGCGGGCGGAAGTACATGACCCCTGCGGGGACCCCGGACCCCGAGTACCCCAGCTACGTCAACCAGAATGGGATCCGCAAAGACAACAAGGACCTCATCGCCCAGTGGCTGGAGTCTAAGCAGGTGACTGGTGTGTCGGGGCCGGCATTCAGCCAGGGTGCTGGTTGCCTTCGTGACGCTGGAGTTGATCATCACAGTTCGCTCCCCACATTGGGCAGCAGCTCAGATCGTTGCAGCAGTGCGCATCTTCCTGGAGGGGCAGGCTGGGACCTGGCTGGGGAGGCGGGCCCCCCGGGGCACGGTGGGTGCAGGTGGAAGGTCTGGGCAGGGCCCGGCTGGGCATGCAGTGCTGGTGGGTGCAGATGGAAGGGCTGGGCAGGGGCCTGGCTGGTGATGCAGGGCTCCCCCGGGTGCAGGGCTAGTGGGTGTAGGCGTAAGGTCTGGCATGGCCCTCCCGGGCACAGGGCTGGTGGGTGCAGATGGAGGGCTGGGCAGGGGCCTGGCCGGTGATGCAGGGCTGCCCTGGGTGCAGGGCTGATGGGTGCAGACGGGAGGGCTGGGCAGGGGCCTGGCCGGCTATGCAGGGCTCCCCCGGGTGCAGGGCTGGTGGGTGTAGACGGGAGGGCTGGGCAGGGGCCTGGCCGGTAATGCGGGGCTCCCCCGGGTGCAGGGCTGGTGGGTGCAGATGGGAGGGCTGGGCGGAGGGCTGGGCAGGGGCCAGGCTGGTGATGTGCATGTCCTGGGATGGTGGCACACACAGCCATGCCTGGGCACCTATTGACCAGCTCTTGGGTTCGTTCCTTAGGGCGCCAGGTACGTGTGGAACAGGACGGCCCTGCTCAGCGCTGCCCGTGACCCGTCTGTGATGCACTTGATGGGTAATGGACCCCAAATTCTCCCCCTTTGCCCCCCCACCCCACCAGGGCAGCCTCTGCCCCCTCCTCTGGCTGCTCAGGGTGGCATGTCTGGCTCCCCCTTCACCTAGTCCCTCCCAGCCCCCATGGCCATTGGCAGCCCAGTTCCCCCTTCCAGCGCGCGCCCCCATCTCGTCTCTGTTCCCCCTTCAGGCCTCTTTGAGCCTGGCGACATGAAGTACGACCTCCTGCGGGACTCGACCCTGGACCCGTCCCTCACCGAGATGACGGACGTGGCCATCCAGATCCTCAGCAGGAACCCGCGGGGCTTCTACCTCTTTGTGGAAGATAAGTGGGGCTTGGGGCAGGCCAGGGGGTGCAGCTGTCCCAGCCCAGACCGCTGTGCTCGGGGGGTGCAGGGGCCCAGGGCTGGGTGTTCCCTGCACTCCCCAGCCTGGGCTCGTGGCAGGGTGAGCAGGTGGGAGGGGTGGCCAGGAGCTGCCCATGTTCCTCAGAGGGGACCTGGTGTCCCGGGTTGAGGGGCAGGAGCACTGGGTGACCATGGCACCTGCCTGGGCCCCCCAGGCCGTGGGAGCCCCCCCGCAGCCCATCACCGTGTGCTCTGGTCACACTGAGGAGCCAGAGCCTGCTTGGATAGCGCAGAGGGAGAGGTCTTGCCGCAGCCTGAGGGGGCTGGAGGCTGCCCATCCCCACCCCTAGGGGGTGCTCTCCACAGGTGCCTCTTACAGGCCAAATCACCCCAGTGTGATCGTACAGCAGGGGGGGGACCTGCATTCGAGGCCCCCAAGACGCCCCCCTCTGCGGCTAACCCCTGCCCGGTCTCTCTCCACGAGGCAGGATTGACCATGGGCACCATGACGGCATCGCCCAGCGGGCGCTGACGGAAGCCGTGGAGTTCGACCGCGCCATCCAGAGGGCGGGCGAGCTGACGAAGGAAACCGAGACCCTCTCCGTGGTGACGGCTGACCACTCGCACGTCTTCAGCTTCGGCGGCTACACGCTGCGTGGCAGCTCCATCTTCGGTACAACGGGGCTGGGGGGGCGGGTCTCAACACCAGGACCCCGGGGCTTTGGGCCCACAAGTCCCTGGCCTCTTGGATGGGCTGAGGCTGCTCCTGCTCCCCGCTGTGGGGTGCAAGCGCTGGAGGCTCCTGCTCTCTGCACAGCTGAGGGCAGGTACCCGGGCGGCTGAGGGCTACGGGTCAGCTGAGGCCTCTGCCCCATGGAGGCCGTTGGCAGAGCAGGGATTGGGCCTAGGGGCCCCTTGGAGCTGGGATACCCATGTTGCCCCTGCCCAGAGACCTGCAGGACTGTGGAGTGGCAGATCCACCCGCTCTGGTCTGTGGCTGCCCCTGTGCCCAGCCCGCTGCTGGCTGCGCTGCCCTTTGCGGGGTAATTGCCCAACACCCCGGGTATCCTGTGCTGTCCCAGGGACCTTCCGGGGCCTGGGGGCTTAATGCCGCTCCGGGACACCCCGGCTTGGGCCTGATCTCTCGCTCAGCTGCCCCTCCCCACAGGCTTGGCTCCCTCAATGGCCTTGGACATAAAGTCGTACACGTCCATCCTCTACGGGAACGGGCCCGGCTACCAGATCAATGCCACGAGCCGGCCCAACGTCAACAGCTCCGAGAGCGGTAAGGGGCCCCGCCGTGGCGTGGGAGGGGGATGTTGGCAGGAGAGCTGAAGGGGGGGGTGAGTGTGGGGGCGGAGGGGTCCCTCCCGCCAGACTTCACCCCCTGTGCCCAACACAGAGCTGTTGTTTCCAGCTATGACCCCGGTGCTGCTGCCAGCCGGTGGTGCTGACCGTACAGCACGGGCGGGCCTGGGCTCTGCCCAGATATCAGCTGCCCCCGCTGCCCCCGCAGGGAGCAGGAAATCGGGGGGGGGGGGAACAGTGGCTCGTGGGGCCCTTACGCTCTGTTTGCCCCTCCCCCAGAGGAGAAGGGGTACCAGCAGCAGGCGGCCGTGCCCCTGGCCTCGGAAACGCACGGCGGTGAGGACGTGGCCATCATGGCCAAGGGGCCCATGGCCCACCTCTTCCATGGGGTGCAGGAGCAGACCTACGTCGCCCACGTCATGGCCTACGCCGCCTGCCTGGAGCCCTACACAGAGTGTCCGCAGTCCAGCCCGGGCTCCGGCCAGGGGAACTCTGCCCGCGCCATCACCAGCCTCCTGCCCCTCCTGCTGGGCTCCCTCCTCCTGCCACTGCTCAACTAGCCCCCCTCCCCACCCCGCCCAGGAGAGAGCCCGCCCCCTGTGGGACTGTAGCGCCCCCCGCAGCCTGACCCCCGCGGCAACCCACGGCCCCCTGTGCCGGCAGCGCTGGCTGCAGCCACAAGAGGGCGACAGCCCGCCCGCTCCCTGCATGGGTGGGGGTGGGGGGTTTCTGGGTGAGTGGCCCCAAACCCGGGGCAGGGGGAGCGGGCAGCCGACCCCACCCGGCTGGGCTGTGGGGCCCCAGCACTTGGACACCAGCTGTCGGGGGGCTCACAGCCCTTGGAGGGGGGATTGCCGCCTGCTTTAAACAAAGAGATTCCAGTGACCAAATGGCCTGCTGCTTTCTGAGTGGAAGAAATGGGGTGGGGGGGGGCACTGCAGGGGGTGCAGAGTGTGTGGAGGGGGGGGACTCCAGGGGGCGCTGTGGGGGGCAATGGACTCCAGGGGGTGCTGTGAGGGGGTTGTAAGCTCCAAGGGGTGCTGGGGGGCCGTGGGCGGATAGACTCCAGGGGGCACGCTGTGTGTCATGGGGGTGGTGGACTCCAGGGGGTGCTCTGTGGAGGGGGGATGGACTCTAAGGGTCGTTGTGGGGGAGGGATGGACTCCAGGGGGCGCTCTGTGTGTGTGGTGGACTCCAGGGGGCGCTGTGTGGCGGGGGGGGCGGTGGACTCTAGAGGGCGCTGGGCGGCGGGGGAAGGACTCCCTTGGGTGCTGTGTGTCGGGGGGATGAGCTCCAAGGGCACTGTGTAGGGGGCGGAAGGACTCCCTTGGGTGCTGTGTGTCTGGAGGATGGGCTCCAGGGGGCGTGTTGTGTGTGTGCGTGGGTGAGAGACTCCAGACGGCCGTGTGGGCGGGTGAATGGACTCCCGGGGGCACCGGGGGAGAGGTTCCAGCAGGCACGCTTTGCTGGAGGGGGGTGACTCCGGGGAGGTATACTCCCGAAGGCACTGGGGGTGTGTTGGGGGGACACACCCGAGGCTGGTGTGTGAACACTTCCCCCTCCCCAGCCACCGCAGCAGTGGGGCTGTGTGCGGCCGGAGCTGCAGACTGGGGTGGCTCCCCGCTCGCCCCGGCTGCCCTGCACCGAGCCACCCACACGTACAGCGCCGGCTTTATTGACCATACCGAGCAGCGACACATACAGCGAGGTCTGTACAAGAGGCACCGAGCCCGTGGGTGGCGCGGCTCCCCCTCCTGGCTGTGGCAGCGAGGGCAGCGCTGGGGCCTCCTGGGCTCAAGCCGTCCTGCCTGATATCCCAAGGGCACCTCCTGGTGCTGCCGTCCGGCACTGCACGGGGGTGAGGCTCCGAACTGCCACGGGGCCCCCAGCTGAGTCAATGCCCAGGAGTGCAGATGGCAGGGGGTGGAGCCAGCTCTTCGCCCGCAGCCCATCCACTGCCACCCTGGGCGCGAGCATGGGACCGCAGCCGTTTGCATGGTGCTGGGGGGGGGGGCACTGGCAGCTGGCGCTGTTCAGGGCTGCGGATGGGCAGGGGGATTTCTCACCCACCTGTCCTCCTGGAGCCCCCCCAGCCCAGCCCTACAACTTCCCAGTGGCGCGAGCACACGGAGACCTTTGCGCTGGCAGGTTGCTTCCCTGCGGGCCTAGGCTTAGGCCTCTGTGCCCGGCTCTGAGCCCACGTCGCCCTGGATGGGAGCTATAGGGCTGGGTGAACGGGGCGTGGGCTGCAGCCCCCGCGTTCTGCCCTGGGACGGGCACCGCTTGCTTCCAAATGTGGGATCTTCCAGCCGGTTTGAGAAATGGCCCCAAAGTAGCTTTTGGCCCCTCCGTGCCAGCAGCACTGGGGCCTATCCCCTGCCTCCCCCAGCTCTGGTCCCTCCCGCTGCCCCTCGATGGTGTTTTGGGGATCCCCTCCAGCTGCGCTGCTGGCAGGCTCACTGGGCCGGCTCCTGGCTCGGCGATGGGGAGCCAGAGGAGGGGGGGCTGGCTCCAAGGCCCAGGGGGGTGGTGGCAGGACACACCCAGCCAGAAGTGGACCCAGTCTGTAGTTTCCCTGCTGCCTGTCGCATCAGCCCCCGAGGAACTGGCCAAAGGAGCCTTCGCCACCTCGTCTCCAGCTCTCTCCGGCATCTGTCCCTGCGAGCCCCGGCCCTGCAGAGGAGCCCGGAGGGTCTCCCCGGTGCCTCGTTGGTGGGCAGGCGGATGGCAGAGAGAAGCAGCAGCCCCTGCAAACAGCGGGATCAGACGGACGGCTCGGCACACGCAAGGCAAAGGGCAGCGAAAGGCATGGCCACGGGGCGCCGGCGCTCACCACACGGAGCACTTGTGAGCTGGGTTCATCGGCGAGTTCTTGGGGCAGTGGAAGACCCGGCCGAACTCCTCGAACTGGGAGACGCTGCCCAGCACCCTGGGGAGTGGAGAGAGGGCTCAGGAAAGGGCGGTTGGCAGCCCAACGAGGGCAGCGCTGCACCTGGCACAGTAATGCAGCCACCTCTGAAGCGAGAGGAGGCAGCTGTTAGCAGCGCTGTCCTGTAGGATGGGGAGAACTGCCCAGCGGGGAGTGGGCAGTGCCAGGGTTAACCCCTTGTCCCTGGCGTATGCACAGTGGGGAGGGGCCACTGGCTCTGACTGGGCCGGTGCCCATGGAGGGGCAGCAAGGGCAAGGGGCTGGCAAGAGGAACCAGTCCAGTAGGTTCTCTGGGCCGCCAGCCTAGGGCACACTCAGGTCCTACCCCCTATTACAGCCTTGTGCTGCCCCCTGCTGGCCTGGCCTGTGCTCCAGCCGGGGACCCCACTCCAAGCCCCTGGCCTTGGTTCACCCATCTTGGGTGCCTTCAGCCTGACCTGCCACTGCCCCTTCCTGCCCCGTAACCCTGTGGGCTCAGGGGGGGCGCAGCCCCAGGGCAGGAGCAGCCAGGCTGGCCTGAGAGGCCCCAGCACATGCGTCCCTCCCCTCCCAGCCTGCCCAGTGCAAGGACTGGTTAACCCTTTCTTTCCCTCACTGGGGCAGGGCACCCGCTGCCCTCCCTCCCACCGGCCCCTGGCTCCAGGCCTGTGCGCCCTGCGCCCCCTGCTGGCAATTTGAGCCCCAAGTGGAGCTGGGCCCTGCCCCGAGGAGCTTCCAGCCAAACCCATGTGCAGAGGCTGGGGGTCCTGAGGCAGAGGGCAGAGCAGAGGGACTCGCCGCACCTCCTAGTGGCCACACCCAGCAGGTGCAGTGGCCCCAGATACCTGTACTGCTCCGGGGCGTGCTTGTCGGTCAGCACCTGCAGGTAGATGGACTGCAAGCGCCTCTTGATGCACCAGTTCTGCGGATGGGAGAGAAGCCACGGTGAGCACCACAGCTGGGGTGGGGGGAGCCGGGGGAGCGCCATGGCTGAAGGGTTGGGGGGTCCGGATGAGCACCACAGCTGGGGGGAGCTGGGGTGAGAAGAGACCCGCCCCCCAGCAGCAGAGTGGAGACTAGCAGGGGCCAGGCCAGCAAGGCAGCCAGGGGCTCCGAACGACCAGCCAGGGTCTTTCAGCTGTCCTAGGACAAGGGTCTCCCAGCGGGATCTTTGGGACAGGAGGCAGCCAGCGTGGGGCACGCAGAGCAGGTAGAGGTGAAACAAGTTGGGTGGGTCCCAGCCTTGGCTCGGGGGAGCTTTGTCCCCATCTAACCCCCCCACTCCACTCTGCAGTATGGCCCCCTGGGTCATTTCTGCTCAGGGTGCCAGGGGACTGCGGGTCGGGCAGAGCTGGGGGTGGGGAGCCCAGGCCTGGCAGGGCGGAGGCAGCATGGCGGTGGCTCTGGGCCCCTTGCCATGCACTACCGCCCCCTGGTGGCGGCGTGTTACCTGGGCGAAGGCGATGAAGAAGAGCTGGTCGTGGGTGTATTTCAGGCGGTGCAGGGGGTGCTCCGGCCCGTGCTCCCGCACCCACTTCTGATAGGCCTGCAAAACACAGGCACGCTCAGCACAGGGGGCATCCCACCCCCAGCCGCCCCACCCTGTCCCCAGGCGCTCTCAGGCTGGGCCCATGCAGTGTGGGGCAATGGGTCTGGCTGGGGGTGGCAGGAGGGTCTCGGCCTCTCCCAGCTGAGGCAGAGGGGCAGCTGGTGGCTATGGGGCTCCCGGGGGTGGGGGCGCTGTGCTCTGCTCACGAGCCCAGGCGTGGGTGGGTGTGTGTGGGGTCCCCTAGAGTAATGCCAGCACAGCCTCCTCCCAGCCAGCTGCTGCCCCGCTGGTCTCTCCCCCCACCCCCGGCCATTCTCCAGTCGCTGCCCTGCAGGTCACCCCGGCCATTCTCCATGAGCTGGGGGGTGGGGGGGTGCTAGGGGCGCCCTCCGTCACTTACATAGTAGGCCAGTTTGAGCCCCCCCATGTCAGCGATGTTCTCCCCCAGCGTGTGCTTCCCGTTCACCTGTGGAGAGAGGAGCAGGGGCTCATATGGACCTGGTCGGGTGTACCCCCAGCCCTCCAGCACACCACCTCAAACTGGGGGCCCATCCCAGCCCCTGCCCCACCAGCCCATCTCTCCGGGAAGCCAGCCTGAGGGGATCAGCCCCGGGTGCTGGCTGAGGGAGGGGGGGCCTGGGGGGGCTGCATCGCCTGGAGCCAGCACCCTCCCCCTCATGACGTAGATACTACCTACGGATGGCGTAGAGAGAAAGATGAACTGCCCCTTCCAGACGCAACCCAGAGCCCCTGCTCTCCCCAGCCGCCCCCCGCCGGGCTCTGGCTGCTGCGGTCTGTGTCTCACTATGCTGTTCACGGCAGAGCCCTTCTGACCCCATGTGCTGCGGGGGAGCAATCTGGGGCAAGCCCCAGGCCCAGGTGAATGCCCCCCAGAAGTGAGGGGCACCCCAGGCCTGGCCCCCCCAGCAGGGAGGGGCACCCTGGACGCAGGCCAGCCCCTCTCCCCCGGCAGCGAGGGGCGCTCGGGCTCACCCGCTGGTTGTAGACGGTGAAGTTGTCGTACAGGTTGACGATGCACTGGGCCTTCTTCAGGAACTTGCTGTAGGAGGCCTCTGTCCACCAGTGCACCAGGTTCCCGTGCCGATCGTACTGGCCCCCTGCGGGCACACGGAGAGGGTGGAAGGGGCTTGGGCTCACGGGGCAGAGCTGGGATTGGAACCCTGTCCCCAGCTGTAAGCACCCCTCCCCGGCTGGCTCTGCCCCACCCTGCCCCAGCCCCACAACGACTGAGGGCCACACAGGGAGCTGTTTGCCAGGCCCCGGTAGTGAGTGCACTGTCAGCCGAGGGCCAGGCTCTGCTCCTGGACCAGCCAGAGGGAGGCGCCGCCCCAGAGGCGCCAGGCTGCCCAGGGCTCATCCCATGCGGCTGCCACCTGGCCCTTTGCATCACCTTCACCCCTTGGGGTCCTGAGCCCCGTCCCCATGCAGCCACGGGGCGTCCCCAGAGAACAGGTGCCACGCCTCGGGGCAGGCACTCATGGGGTCCCAGCTCTGCCCTGGAGCAGCAGAAACAGGGCGGGGATAGGGGGCTCACCCCAGTCGTCGTAGCCGTGGGTCAGCTCGTGCCCAATGATGGTGCCGATTCCACCGTAGTTCAGAGACCTTTTGGCAGGAGGGGACAAGACACGACCCCATCAGCAATGGGGGGATCTGAGCACCCCCTACAGCACAGCCCGATCAGCTGAGGCCTCCCCAGCTTCACAGTGCCCCATCAGCAATGGGGCGGGGGGGGTCTGAGCACCTCCTCCCCCACCCAGGACACTGCCCCATCAGCAATGGGGGAGGAGTCTGAGGACCTCCCCCACACCCAGACGCCCCGTCAGCAGCGAATGGGCAGATGGCAAGGGAGAGGCTGACACGAGCCCACCCACGGGAGGGGCGCTGACCTCCTGGGTGTCTGTGGCCCAAGGGGCGGTTCTGGGTGCGCCCAGCCCAGCAGGGTCAGTTCTGAGCTACCCCCGCAGGGTTTGGCTCCAGAGAGCCCTGCTCGCTGCTTCACCCCAGGGCTGGGATCCTCCACAGGCACAAGGGGTGCCATGGTCCAACCATGGACCCCCAATCCCCTGCTCCCCTTGCGCTGGCTGGAGGGGGGGGCAGTGTGGAGCTACCTGCACAGCTCTGTACTCACTGCGGGAACTCAGGGTCGTACAGCGTGGGCTGGAGGATCCCGGCGGGAAACACTGTGGGGAGAGGAGGGAGTGTTATGGGGAGGGGGCCCCTCCCACTGCCCTCTCACCCCGAGCAGGGCAGGATCACAGCGAGGGGACCCTGCCTGGGCCAGGCACACAGGGCTCCTACTGAGACCCAAACTCACCCTCCCAGCTCTGGACAAATACACCATGGCGTGGGTCAGCCCCCAGCTCTCCGGGATGAGGGAGACTCCCTGAGGCAGCCATGCTCTGTCTCTCCTCCCCTGCCCCCCCCCCCCGCCCAGTTCTGCCAATGCCCCTCAATCGCGACCAGCAGCCCCCTGCTATCCTGACCCTGCCCCCAACTCCCCAGCTCTACCAATGCCCCTCAATCCCGACCCGCAGCCCCCTGCTATCCTGGCCCTGCCTCCACCTCCCCAGCTCTGCTGATGCCCCCTAATCCCGACCCGCAGCCCCCTGCTATCCTAGCCCTGCCCCTACCTCCGCTGATTCCCCTCACTTTCAACCCGCAGGCCCCTCCCCACACCCCATTACTATTTCAGTCCCAGTCGCACCCCAGCTTGGCTGCTGTACCACCCCCTGGCCCTCCCCAGTCTGGGTGCCCCCCACAATGATCAGAGCAGACACGTTCAGAAGCCCCGGGAACGCTGGCTATCAGCCATGGGGGCCATACCCATCTGGTTCTTGTTGGGCAGGTAGTAGGCGTTCAGGGCCTGCGGGGGCAGCAGCCACCTGCAAGGAGACAGCCAAGACACCGAGATCAGCACCCGGGCTGCGAGGGCCAGGTGCCCCTGCAACTCCCCCTGCCCCAGCACACAGGGGAGTCTGAGGGGTGAGCTGGGAGAGGACAGAGTGCTGGGCGGGGCAGCCTCTGACCCCTAATACCCGCAGGATGGTGCCAGGCTAGACTCTAGCCTGGCCTCCCTCCCCCTGGGCACAGGCCCCCATGCTCAGAGGGGCCAGGCTGGCCAGTCCAGGTCAGCTGCCTGCGACAGCTCTGGGGGCCACGTGCCGCTGGATCTGGGTGGGGTCAGCACCCCCTCGATCAGCCAGCCTGACAAGAAGTCTCGGCCCCTGCACCCCCCACCTCAGCCCAGACACCCTGGTAGGTGGGCACAAGTTGTGAGGCATTTGCCTGTCTGTGCGCACACTGACCACTAGGGGCCGCCACACCCCTCGGGGAAATGCCTTGATTTCCAGGGAGAGGCGCAGTGTGGCGGCTGGACCCCAGCAGCAACCCCTGTCGGGACAAGGGGCCTCCTGGCCACAGGGAGCAGAGCCTCCTGCAGCAGTCAGCGTGGAGCACGCCATTGTCTCTCGGCGAGCTGGGGCTTGAACCAGCGCCGGCAGCCTGGGGCTGGCCACACTCGGAGTCCCGCCTGTCACAGAGGGATGCCTAAAGACCCGCGGCCGACTCTGCTCTCACAGCAGGGGGTCCGCAGAACCAGTACCCCCTTCTTCCCCTGCCCCATCCCCTCTGGAGGGGCAAAGTGCAGGCCCCAGCCAGGGCGATGGACACCTACGCAGACTTGTCCACCTCCTGCCGGATCTTCTTCACCGACAGCTTGATGCTGAACTTGATGCTGTTGAGGATGTTCTTGAAATACGTCTTCTCGTGGACTTCGAACTGTGGCGGGGGACACAGCCCAGGTCAGGCGGGAAAGGGCCGGGGGCTTCTCCCTGGGACTCCGCTTCTCAGCCAGCCCCCCTGCCACAAGAGGGGAGCAGGAGCCGGAGCTGGGATGTCCCATCCCCCCCAGCAGGCTCCCAGCCCCCGCGCTCGGCTGTAGCCCCGAGGCTCCCTGCTCTGCATGCAGGCTCATCCCCATCCCCCGGGCAGGGACCTAGGATGGATGGAGGGTCCCATACCACACTGAGCACATGCAAGAGTGTCTCCCTCTGGGGCCGGCGCCTGGGAGCGCACCCTGCTGACAGAGCGGGTGCCCCCACGTGCCCAGGTAGCCAGGGAAAGCGCTGTTGTGGAGGTGGGAACAGCACGAGGGTGGAGGTGTCTCAGCCAGAGCCAGGGGAACTCAGGGAGCAAAAGACTTTGAGAGGGTCCTGAGCCTCATGACCTGCCGATTGCACTCCCCAGCGAGACACCTGCCGCAGGCTGACAGAGCAGCAGCTCCTGCTGGCCAGGGAGTCCGGGCAGGGCTAGGGCACAGGGCCATGGCAGGCCAAGGGCCACTGGCTAGAGCAGGAGAAAGGGAGGGGTACTGGTGGATCTCTCCCAGCCTGGGTGTGCAGGTGGTCCCTGTGACGATATGAGTGTAATATAATATGTCATTGAAAGGTGCCACAGGGCCAGAAAGAGTTAATTAACTCACAGACTGATGTGACCCATGGCCGAACTGTAAAGACTTGTTAGGAAGAGATGGAAATGAACAGAGCTTTGAAATGCAAGCCTGCATTGTTAGAGATAGAAGGGTAGGTGTTTGCTCAGGGCTTGTGAGGTAAGCAAACAAGTCTTGTCTATTGCTATGGCTTTGATTCAAAGATCAAAAAAGGAATATTAACATTTAGGAAAACACTTGAGTGAAATAGTGTTATTGTCAATATGTCTCTTTGAAGGTTGGGTAACCTGCACGTGAACTACAGTATTGAATGGATAAATTACACTGTGCTAATTGCCATGATGTTTAGGAGAAGGAAAGTTAAGCCTGTTGTTTTCTCAGGCCAAAAGGCTGCTGGAAATGTATAAAAACCCTGGGAACGATCCTTCTTCATCTCCGCTCTGCTTTGGGTTTCAAGAGGGGGAAACCCTGAGCCATAAGAATTGAGATCCCCAGTCACTGACTGGAGTCACCCTGTATATGGACATTGGACTATAATCTCTGGACTATTTCTAAAAGGACTTTGGGCAACTACAAGCTCATCTCTGCTCTGTATCTGGACCTCAAGAAATTGAACTCAAACCTGCCTGTATATTGATCTTTCAACCAACTCTCTCTCTTTTCTTTTTTAATAAATTTTAGTTTAGTTAATAAGAATTGGCTATTTTGGGTAAGATCTGTTATCATTTGACCTGGGTCTGGGGCTTGGTCCTTTGGGGTCAGGAGAACGTTTTTCTTTTACTGGGGTGTTGGTTTTCATAACCAGTCATCTCCATAACGAGTGGCACCGGTGGTGATACTGGGAAACTGGAGTGTCTAAGGGAATTGCTTGTGTGACTTATGGTTAGCCAGTGGGGTAAACCCGAAGTCTTCTCTGTTTGGCTGGTTTGGTTTGCCTTGGTGTGCAAAGGAACCCCAGCCTTGGGCTGTAACTGCCCTGCTCTAAGCAATTTGGCCTGAATTGGTACTCTCAGTTGTGTCCTGCCAGAGGCAGCATCGTTGCAGTCCCTCTAGGGTGCAACGCAGGCCCCTCGCACACTCGCCTCGTACTCCTTATCGATGGCGTCCGGTTTCAGCAGGAAGTCCGGGTACCCGATCATCACCATCATGTACTGAAGCTGCAAGGAGAGCACACGCCCAGGTCTGAGCCTGCTCCGATCTCCCGGGGGCTGATGGGTTTGTGTCTGAGCACAGCACTGCCCCCTGCTTGATGCAATGACAGACTGCAGCGTTGCTGCTATTTAGCTCTCTGGGCAGAGGCCCCTGTGCTGGAAGGGGCAGGCGGTGAGTTCTAGCCCCAATTCTGCATGCAGGCGCTGGCCTGTGGCTGCAGCAGCCGGATGGCAGCACCGTCCGTGTGGAGGTGGCTGGCCAGGTCTGTATGCGTGGCTCACCCTGTGGACGGGCCCAGCCAGCCCAGAGCAGGGCTGCTCTCTGCGTGGGTGCGGGGCCTTCACGGGTTGGTTGCAGGAGTTTCCTTCTCCTGGCTGGAGAATCCCACTTGCCCAACGTTGGGACTGGCGAGGCTGTCTGTGGCCCATGCAGTTCAGAGCCCCCCTCACCGTCTGAGCTCCATCCCCCATCCCCCCGGGAGTGCCCCAAGCCATGGATGTTGCGATTGGCTGGCCAGGCTAGGCTCCGCCTCTTGGTGCCTCACCTTGGCTCTAGCCGCTCGTTTGGTCTCTTTATCCATCCAGTCAAGCTCGTCCAGCCGCTGATCCAGGGTGTGCTTGATGTCCTCCACCAGCTGCTGCACCTGCTCGGCGCAACCGCGCCCGGGTCACAGCGTTACCAGGGTTCCTTGTAGCACACGCCCAGGGCACTGGGCCCGGGGTGGGTACGAACCTCCCCTAGAGAGCCGCTTCCTCCATCATTGCCACACCCACAAACGGCTTACGCCACGCCCAGTGGTTGCCGGGTAACAGGGCCGGGCCCTGAGCGCGCCTCCAACCACTGGGCATTTGGCCTGAAGATGCGCCGCTCCTGTCTTGTGCTTCACTGGCCAGGGGGGTGGTCACTGGTGGGATTCCCCGCCTCCCTCCAGCTCGGATGGATCCGGGGCAGGGCGGGGGGAGATTTGCAGCCCACCCCTGGCTGTGCCTACCTTGGCCTTGCTGGAGGAGGAGAAGTGCTCCTCCACGAAGAGGGCCCCCAAGGCCATGCCGAAGTGCTTGTTGGCCTGGCTCAGGCACATCTTGTCCAGCTCCAGCTGCTTCTCGGTGCCCTCCATCTCCCGGGAGAGCTCGTGGATGGCGTCGCGGAAGGGCGTGGAGAGATGCTCACTCAGCACCACCACAATGCGCCAGAGCATGTAGTTGTGAAGGATCCTGGGAGGGGGAGAGACAGGGACCGGCCAGGGGCTGGGAGGGGGAGCGTGTTTTATACCCCCGGGGGTCTGAGCCTCTCCCTCCTCTGCCTCAGGGGCTGCGGGATGGGGTGGGGAGCAAGGGGGGAGAATGGGGAGCGGGGATGCCAGGAAGCATCCCCCTGCCTTAAGTGATGGTGGAAGCGGTGGCATTCCCAAACCCTAGTTGCAGGGAGTTCCCTGGGCTCTGCCAGCACCCCCGGCTGGCCAGTGTGCTCAGAGACCGGGGGGGTCTAGGAGGAGTTCGCTGCCAGCTCTGGGCTGCCGGGGGTGCCCAGCCAGGACATCTGAGCTGCCGCTTTAGGGAATATCCCATGAAAGCCCAGACGCCGGCTGGCTTGGCACCCTGCACGCCGCTGAATTGCCTGTGTAATGAATTGGTTTAGCCGGATGATTTGTAATGCATTTGATTAGCTCTGAAATGCTATATTCCACTCGCTGGGGGCGCGGCTGGGAGTGGGGATCCCTGGGGGTGGGGGGTGCAGGAGAGAGCTGGCGGGGGGCCCTCTGGGTGGCCATGGGGTGTCTGTGTGTGTGCTGAGGGGGATCCCGGGGCGTGTGCTTGGCTTGTAGCTGGGTATGCCTGGGAGGGGAGAGCCCAGGCATGGTCGGGGGAGGGCAAGGGAGGGGAAGCTCACCCTGCTTTTGGCCATGCTGGGGAGGGGGGGCTATGGGATGGGGCAGTGCAGCTCTGTGAGCATGGCAGGGGTGGGGGGTTGCGTGCTGTGGTCTCCCGCACCCCAGCAGGCAGCTGCAGCAGCCCATTGGCATTCAGGAGGCAGGCAAGTCCCGGCAGATCAATGGCCATTAGTGAGATGTCCTGTCTGTACCGAAAGGGCCCCTAGCCCATGGAGCTGATCAAAGGCAGCAGACGCGGGGGATTCAGCTGATGATGAGCCGCGCCCACGAACCCCCACCGCAGAAATCCCTGGCCAGGCCCCTTCAACCCTGAGCCAGGCCCGTCAAGGTCTCCTCCTCCCCGCCACCTTGTTGGGAAGACTGAGCAGGGGACAGGGCTTCTCCAGGGGGCACCTGGGATCTGCCCCTCTACCAGGCTCCAATCACATCTGTGTGCCCGAGTGAGGGGCCCGGAGATGCCTGGAGTGCCGGAGTGGCACTGGAGCTGGGCAGTGGCTGTGGGAGCAGGGTGGGGCTCCCTCCGCCCTCCCACCCCACTCTGACCCCAGGGTGTGACCAGCATGCCCCAGAGCCCCACTGTCCCCACAGAGCCCTGCTACCCAGCCATGTGTCGGGAGCATGTGGGACGAGGCATCTGGTAGAGCCCTGCACCCTGGCAGTGCCCGCTGTGCCCCGCTGGCCGTACCTGCTGGGCGTGCTGCGGATGAGCTCCGACACCTTCTGCATGTAGTCCGTGGCCAGCAGCACCACCTCCTCCTCCTCGGAGAAGTTATCGTGGAAGATCCGATCCAGCAGGCGCTTCCACTTGAGCTGGGGGGTGGGGGAGAGGGCGCTATGACCAGAGGGGTCTCACCTTCTCCAGAGCCCCCCCACGCTCTGCGGCTGGCCCAGGCCCTGACTCCACGCCCCACGGGCAGTGATCCAGCCTGGGCTTGCCCCACCACAGTGACCTAACACGGCCCACGTCTGAGTGCCCCTCTGCAGTCTCTGAACTGGTGCAGATGGTAGTGCCCTCCAGAATGGACTTGGGGGGCAGTCCCCCTGCAGGAGGAGAAGAGCCATAAGGGCATTTATCTGGGCACCTGTGAACAGAGGGGCTTCAGCTGTGCTGCCCCTCCCCCGGCGCCCCGGCAGGATACTCACGGTGGGGGTGATGAGCTGCAGCTCCCTCAGCGACACCTTGTTGTACATGGTGCTGATGTCCCGGCGCAGGTCGTCATACTCGGAGACCGTGATCTGGGCAGGAGAGACGCATCAGGGCCGCGCTTTGCCTGCGCCACCAGGCTGGGGGGTGCCACAGGGCCAGCCACGGGCAGGGAGTCTAGGGCTAAGCATTCCCTCTCGCCAGCCTCACTGCTCCCCTGACCCCGCAAAGGCGGGGCCCCTCACTCTTTCCCCAGCCACATGGTGGTGGGAGGCGGATGCCACCCTGGGGCGCTCATGGCTGCTCCCCGCTATCCTGCAGGGTCCCCTCTCCCAGCACCCTGGGGTGCTCATGGCTGCTCCCCACTATCCTGCAGGGTCCCCTCTCCCAGCACCCTGGGGCGGGTGCAACCCAGTCAGGCTTTGCTGCTCTTTGATTTCCCTTCCGCAGCTCGGCGGCTCCCCAGCGCAGGAGGCGAACGGGGGCCTGGAGCAGGAGGCTCCTCAGCCTGGCTGTGCCCAGCCCCAGGGCAGTGCCAGGGTGTGGGGACAGGCAGCGACCAAGCTGTGGGGGCTCGGCGGGCCAAGGGGCTGCCGCTTTGGGAATGAGACCGCTTCCTGTAACAGGGCCTCACCAGTCAGCCCCGAGCTCCAGGCACCAGGCCCCCAGCATGTCCCCTCCCTGCCCAGGGACCCCAGTGGGGACGTACCCCACCCACAGACTGGGTGCGCTGGGCTGCGACCTGCTCCCTTGAGAGGCCGGAGGCTGGGCAGGCGGCGCTCAATGCTAGCATGGGGTCGAGCCCTTGGGCCCCGGCTGGGCCCCCACCTTCCCCACATGGCTGTAGGGGGTTAGTTCCTTGCAAGCTGGGGGCCACTTGTGCCCGAAGAGCCCGCCTCCCGTGCCCCGTGTGACACCCCCGGGAGCCCCGCGGGGGCGGCCAGGCCAGCGGGTGGGGCTGGGAAGGACTCACGTTGGCCAGTCTCTGCTCCAGCTGCAGGATCTCCTCCGCCTTCTGCGCGACGTGCTCCGCTCCCAGCAGGCCCAGCAGGCGCTCCGTGAATAGGCGGTACGCCGCCAGGATCTGGGTGCGAGGCGAGGGGTCAGCCCCCGCGGGGGGTGCGGCGCCATCCTGGGGCAGGGGGCTCGGACCCAGGGGGATCTAGGGGTCACGCCTGACCGGGGGAGGGGGAGAGGGCCGAGTGTGGGGCAGGCCTGGTGGGGGGGGCTGAGGGAGGGGGAGCACGTCTGACTGGGGGGAGCCGGAGAATGCTGAGGGGGGGCAGGCCCAGTGGGGGGCTGAGGGAGGGGGAGAGGGCCGAGAAGGGGGTCAAGCCCAGTGGGGAGGAGGCTAAGGGGGGTCAGGCCTGGCTCGGGGGGGAGGGCTGAGGGAAGGGGGGGCAGGGGACACAGCCCTGGCCAAGGCAGGGAAGGAGGAGAGGAGGGGGGAGGCCCCGCATGGGGTGGGGGGTCAGCTCCCCCCCCCCACTCTAGCGACGTTTGGTGACGGGATTTCAGCCTATCTGCTCCAGAAGCTCCAAGCCCCCTAGAGCTCCTGAACCCTCTGATTGGCTGCCTGCCCTCCTAGCCCGCCTCCTGGGGCTGAGCCACCAATCAGCTGCTGTGGGCAGAGCTCCCTCCCCGCCCCTCTGCATCCCCAGCTAGTGTCACGGGAGGGCGGAGCTAAAGAGCCCCGCCCCCTCGCTGCCCCCTGCAGGCCGCAAGGACAGGACAGCGCCTGCCCCGGCCAAGGGGTGAAGGGCCAGGAGGAGCCGAGATGAGGGGTGTGGGGGGCTGGGGCAGAATTAGCGGTCAGGCAGGTGGGGCGAGAGCTCCTGCTGCAGGGGCTCGAGTCACTTCCCCCCCCTCCCCCCATCTCCCTACAAACACCCCCCACACCTGCACCCCACACATCCCTCAGCCCCACACCTCCCCCCTACACACACACACACGAACCCTCCACACTCCCCCCCTCCACACACAACCCCACCACCCCCACACAGGGTGGGCTGGGGGAGAGCACACAGACACACACACTATGGGCAGGGGGAGATCACACATGAAACAACAGCCCGACAAACACAACTTGACCTTTTGTTTAAAAATCTCTCCTAATCGTGGGGGCCAGTCTGGTGACTTCTGGGGTCTGACTCATGATTTCTGGTGGTTGGTGACACTGCGGCTGCGCCAGCCCCTCCTCACCCCCACCCGGCTCAGCTGCCTCACGGGGCAGGTGGGTGCAGCTGGTGCTGGGCAGGGGCTGCTCCTCTCTGACCCACCCCCTTCCCCCCCCGGCGCCCCCGGGTGATGTCAGCCCCCCTCACCTTCTCGCTCTCCTCGTCCTGCCCCAGGTACAGGGTTCGCTCAGGCAGCGTCAGCCCGTCCTGGTCAATCTGGAACAGAACAGAGGAGCCATGTTTGTCCCCGGCCTGGGCACCCTGAGCCCCCGCCTCCCCGGTCCGAGGGCGGCCTGGGGTCCCCTCCCCTCCCTGGCTAATGGAGGAGCAGGGAGAGGTGGGGGCTCAGCCTGTGTGGGGGCCCTTTGTGCCGCCGGGGTCTGTCTGCGAAGGGGGCGGGCGGCTGTGCTTTGTTTGGGGCTCGGGCAGGAGGAAGGCCTGGCGGCCAGGGCAGAGTCCCAGGAGGGAGATTTAATATGGGGAGGGGCTCCCCTGAGTGTACTCCGGGGCCCTGTGGCGTGGCTGGCTCCAGCCTAACCCCCCATTGTGCCCCAGTCTGGGTAGGGCCAGTGGGGCTCTCTCTGGTCCACACCCCTGTGCTCAGCCCTCCCGCTCCCAGGTGGGTCCTTCCCCAATCAACTCAGCCTGCCAGGAGGGCCAGACTGTAGCAGGTCTTCCACCTCAAAGTGCCGCATGGCTGGGCTGGAGGGTGCTGAGCGCTGCTCCACCAGCCTAGCCACAGACCAGCCCAGCCACAGACCAGCCCACCGAGCAACCCTACAATAACGGACTGGCCCTCCAAGCAACCTTACTTTAACGGACCGGCCCTCTGAGCAACCCTACGATAACGGACCAGCCCACCGAGCAACCCTACGATAACGGACCGGCCCTCCGAGCAACCTTACTTTAACGGACCGGCCCTCTGAGCAACCCTACGATAACGGACCAGCCCACCGAGCAACCCTACGATAACGGACCGGCCCTCCGAGCAACCTTACTTTAACGGACCGGCCCTCTGAGCAACCCTACGATAACGGACCAGCCCACTGAGCAACCCTACAATAACGGACTGGCCCTCCAAGCAACCTTACTTTAACGGACCGGCCCTCTGAGCAACCCTACGATAACGGACCAGCCCACCGAGCAACCCTACAATAACGGACTGGCCCTCCGAGCAACCTTACTTTAATGGACCGGCCCTCTGAGCAACCCTACGATAACGGACCAGCCCACTGAGCAACCCTACAATAATGGACTGGCCCTCCAAGCAACCTTACTTCAACGGACCGGCCCGCTGAGCAACCCTACGATAACGCACCAGCCCACCGAGCAACCCCACGATAACAGACTGGCCCTCTGAGCAACCCTACGATAACGGACCGGCCCTCTGAGCAACCCTACGATAACGGACCAGCCCACCGAGCAACCATACAATAACGGACTGGCCCTCTGAGCAACCCTACGATAACGGACCAGCCCACCGAGCAACCATACAATAACGGACTGGCCCTCTGAGCAACCCTACGATAACAGACCGGCCCTCTGAGCAACCCTACGATAACGCACCAGCCCACCGAGCAACCCCACGATAACAGACCGGCCGTCTGAGCAAACCTATGATAACGGACCAGCCCACCGAGCAACCGTACAATAATGGACTGGCCCTCTGAGCAACCCTATGATAACGGACCGGCCCTTTGAGCAACCCCACGATAACGGACCGGCCCTGCGAGTAATCCACGATAACGGACCAACCCTCTGAGCATTCCTCCAATAACAGCTCAACCCCCCTGTGACGAAGTGGGACTGTTCTTAATGTTTCCTCTGAATACTGTAGGGGTGCCTCAGTTTCCCCTATGCATTTCTTAAGTCTCTAGGTGGTGGGATAAGGGGGTGTAATTGTTGCAGAGCAAAGGGCCAGGGTACATAAAGGGCCGACACTCTGTCTCCTGGCAAGAATGGCCTGGGCCCTTCCCCCCTGCAAGGTGAGAGCTAAAGGGGTTGGAGAACAAAGGAATCAGGTGACCTCCTGGCCCGGGAAAGGGACAAAGCCCAGAGGAGGAGGGGCTGGAGGATGAGTCAGTTGGGGGCTGGCTGGGGACATGGAGTGAAGTGCAGACATGCTTGTCTGGCTCCCTGCCCCCCAAAATGGACCCGGCTGAGGGGTCCTGTTCTCTGCACCTACAAGCTCTGTGTTAGACCATGCTCCTGTCGTCTAATAAACCTCTGTTTTACTGGCTGGCTGAGAGTCACGTCTGACTGCGGAGTTGCGGGGCAGGACCCTCTGGCTTCCCCAGGACCCCACCTGGGCGGACTCGCTGTGCGAAGCGCACGGAGGGGCAGAGGAGGCTGAATGCTCTGAGGTCAGACCCAGGAAGGTGGAAGCCGTGTGAGCTGCTTGCCCTGCAGACAGGCTGCTCCCAGAGAGGAGACTTCCCCAGAGTCCTGACTGGCTGCGTAGGGAGCAGTTCCAGAGCAGCGCCCGGGGACTCCGTGACACCCCCCCCTTCCCTCCACGCAACCCTACAATAACGGACTGGTCCTTTGGAGCAACCCTCCAATAACAGGCCAGCCCTTTGGAGCACCGTTTGCAGCCCAGTTACAACTAATCAACGCTATGATAACAAAGGAGCACGTGCCCGCACCCGCGGTGCTCCAGGCACCCTCAACACAGCGCGCTTGGGGGTGAATAAACCCAGCTCTGAACAGTACGTCCCAAACCTCCCAAGGGTCCGTTATGCGCAGCCTGTCACGCTCCAGCTGAGCCGCCAGCCCCTTTAACCCCCTCCACCCTGAGCCCCAGCCAGTCCCCGACCCTCGGCCGACCCCCTCTGTGATCCTGCCGCCCCCTCAACAGCCCCCCATCCCCGGTGCCCTCCATATCGGGAGCCTCCCCCGGGCTGGCTCCGAGCTCCCGTCCCCGCCTTCCTGCCAGCCCTTTGTCCCAGCAATGCATGATTTCCCCCCTCCCTGATAAACACCCAGAATTTAATTTCCCAGCAGAACCATTTGTGCTAACGACTCAGTGGGTGAAACTGTCCCCAGGAGGGGCCCATGCCTGGGAGCGCGGGCCAGGCCCGCCCCGTGGGGCGCCCCCCAGCCCAGCCCTGCTGCCCACCGCCCGCCCGCTGGCCATTTTCCAAAGGAGAGTCTCTCCCGGGAAGAAGCAATCAGCTAATGGCGCTGCCCTCCTGCCATCAATCGCAGGGACAAGCAGCTGCACTGAAAAAATTAATCTATCCCATTGGGTCGGCCCAACCCTTCTAACCGCGCCGGGCTGGGGAGGGGGGCTGCCTCAGCGGGGATGCGGGGGGGGGGGCTTTCTGGAGCTGCTGGGTCTCGACTCACCACCCCTAAAGCCGCGGGTTCAACCCTGCATGGGGCTGGCTGCTGTGCTGCCCCCTGTCGGCCTGGGCAGTTAGTGCACGTCAATGGGGAGTTTGGATGAGTCCCTGGCACTTTTAGTGTGCGCAGGGGTTTCCCCCGCATCCCTGATTGCAGCTTGCCTGCCTTTTCTGTTGTGCTGTGTGTTGGCTGCTGCCGTCCTCCTCCCCAGAGGTGGCTGCATTACCCTGGGGCTCGCCAAGGGCGCTGGGGAAGCGTATGATACTGAGAAATGCTCTCCAGCCCTCTGTCCCCCAGCCTGGTTCGCCCTAACCCCTCCCCTCTGGGCTCTCCAGGCTCTGTGACTGGGGCACCAGCGCTGGGAACAGACGGAGCCTGTTGCTCTTCCTGAATCATTTGGTGGGGGGATTCATGGCGGGGGTGCAGGTAAATCTCTCCCAGTAGCCTCGTGAGCAGGGCACTGGGCTGGGACTCAGGAGACCTGGCTTCTGTTCCCAGCTGTCACCGCCCTTCTTGGGCCAGTTATGTCCCCTTCTGTGCCTCAGTTTCCCCTCCCACCTTCTGTCCTGTTTAGATTGTGAGCTCGGTGGGGCAGGCACAGTCCCTCACTCCCTGTGTGCCTCTGTGTAGTGCCCAGCCTGACAGGGCCTTGATTTCTGGGTGTTCCCGTAACACAGATAGTAACAGCGAGGCCACATCTGTCCCAGCGCCGTCCCCCCCCCCCGCCTTGGCCCATTTCTCGACCCCACCGCAGCCAGAGCCTGAGCAGCCATCCCTCGTGGGCTGCCCGCCCTGGGGCTGGGCTCTCCCCACCCAGGGCATGTGCAGAGACCCCTGGGCCAAGCTCCACCCCTCGGCTGCAGAGAGCTCCCCCCAGAGCCAGGTGTGCCACACGGATTGAGGCTACCCCGCCCAGCAACCCCCCCACTGGCCTGGCCCTTTAAACCCTCCCATCCCCTGGGGAGGGGGGGGATACCCCAGGGCGCTTGGCACACGCTGCCAGCCTGCAGCGGGGAGCAAAGGGCCGGTCCCGTAGGAGCAGCATGAGGGAGGGGTACATACGAGTGGGTACGGCCTCCTCGAGCGCGAGGGAAGGGGAACGGCCAGCACCGGCTAGCTGTTAATTACCCACCCGCTGGCGAGATCAGAGCCCCTCCCCCCACACACACACGGCGGAGCTGGGCCGACAGCCCCAACAGCGCCCCCTGGAGCTGGGGCCAGTGGGGTCCTTTACCTGCTGTGCTGGCTGGGGCCACTAGAGGGCACCATGCTCCTTTTCGCACCACTACAGGTCCTCAGAGCCCTTGGGCTCAGCCCCCAGTGCCCCCACTGTAACCCCAATGGGGGAGCAGCCTGTGCTCTCCCGGAGCCCCCCCACCCTGCACTCTCCCGGAGTCCCCCCACCCCCGCCCCGCACTCCTGGCAAAGCCCTGCCCTGGCTGGAGCCCCTAGAGGAAGCTCAGTGCCCAGCAGGGGGCAGGGCTCTCTGGTGCACCGGGGGGTTGGTGGGTGGGCTCAGCCGGGCATTAGAGGTGCAGGCCTCGTTCAGCCTCTCCTGGGCCTGTCGTTCCCATCCTGGTGGGAGCCGCACGAGGCTGCTCAGCTGCTTCCCCGCACCTCGTGGGCCCGCAGAGCCGGGCTGTGGGTGGGCAGGGCCCTGGGCTCACCACTGCCCCCCGGCCCCCCACCCGAGTCACCAGGGCAGCCTCTCTGCAGCCGACGGGAGGCGCCAGGGCAGAGCGTACGGGGAGGGGAAGCTCTGGTCTGAGCCCCCAGGCACTGCGGGGGCTCCGTTCGGTGCAAGCGCCGGGGATGGGACCGGCCACTGCACCGAGGTCCCTCATCTCCACTGACCCCAGCCCCAGCCATAAAATCCCCAGACCAGGCCGCGGCCCCTGGAGCCAGAGCACGCAGACCTGAAAAGGACACACGTGTGGAAACAGCCCCACTCATCCACTTCCCAAGCACGCATGTACACACCCGCACGCACACAGCACCCATGCAGCCACACTCCCCCATGCACACTCTGCCCCAGTGCACACATGCTCTCACACTCTCCCCAGTGTGCACTTGCACAGACATCCACCCCCCCAGCAGGCGTGTGCGCACACACTCCCCCCAGCATCCACATGCCCCCCCAGTGTGCACGCTCGCACGCACACCCCAGCGTCCGCACTCCCATATTCCCATAGTTTGCACGCCCCCACGCACACACTTGCACACCCACCCACTCCTCCTGCGCCCACACACCCTCCCCCATAATGTGCACAATGCTCTCCCAGCGTATCTGCACACTCACAGCCCCTGTGCACACACGCCCGCACCCACACTCTCTCGCACCGGGCACACACACACCGTGGGGGGGCACACCCCCAGCACGCGCACACAGATGCTCTCCCAGCACGTACGCGCACGCAGCCGCTCTCCTCTGTGTGCACGGCTCTGCCGATTGCCTGGAAAATTGCCTGCACGCTGCTTTGCTAAACACTGCAATTGTGCGGAGGGAAATTGCCTTTCCAAAGGTCCCCTCCTGTCGAAGTCACATTAATTCGGGTATAAAAGCCGCTTCTCCGTCGGCGTGGCGCCCGGCATTGCTATGCAAATAAAGGCCGGGTGCCGAGCACAGCGTCCCACGAGCCCCGGTTGTGTCCTTGCCAGTTCGTTTTCCAAGGTAATTCGACAAGAACCGGGAGGCTGGGAGCCGGCGGCCTGGAACCGCCCTGCCCGCGTGGCCGACTCCACCGACTCCGGCCACAGCGGGGAACCCCTGTCCAGGGGAATAGAGCCCCCCGTGTATTAAACAACCCCCCCAGCAGCGCAGGCCCCAGCCCCTGGCCACTACTCGGGGCCCGGTGCTGTAAATGAGCTCCGGAGGCGGGCGGGGGATGGCCGCGCACACGGGGGTGCAATCCGCTGCCAGGGCCCCGCCGACTCTATTTGCTCTCTACATTTCGGAGCCACTGATTAACGCGGGCAAATGCCTTCCTAACCAGGGCTCGGGAGGGGGAGAGGCTAGGAAAGGGGGTGGGGAGCACAGGGCATGCTTTCCCCTCCACACAGCTCTGCCAATGCCCCTCACTCCGGACCCGCAGCCCCCTGATATCCCAACCCTGCCCCCACAGCTCTGCCTTTGCCCCTCAATCCCGACCCTCAGCCCCCTGATATCCCAGCCCTGGGCTCCTACCCCAGATCACCCTTTGCCCCTAATGATTCTGCCAGCGCATGTTGCACGGAGCTGCCCATCTCCCCCTCCTTCCTGGGCAATGCTCCATGTCCTGGTCCCCTCTTCCCATGCCAAGGAGCCTGCTTCCCTGCTTGTCAATTTCGCCCTGCTCCCCCATTTCTTGGGTACCAGCTGCCTGTTTCACAAACAACCCAGCAGGGCCGGGCCGGGTTCTGATCCCATTTACACCAATTCAGCGTGTTCCTTCCAGAGTCAAGTGAGACCAGTAGGGGGAGCCAAAGACCAAGACATTGCCGGGTAGGGCTGAGTGTGTGTCTGCACTGCCCTCTGCTGTGTGGAACTGGAACCGTCTGTCTGTGTGTCAAAGGCCCTATGCTGACTCCTGTCTCTGGAGAGCTGTGAAGCTCTAGGTAACCCCAGTTGTGTTCCAATACACCCACAGCTCCTGTTCAGTGCAGCAGAACTGGGGCTTTCCCCTCCCATCTGACCAGCGCCCTGTGAGCCGTGGTGCATTGAGTCATTTTGCTTCCTGTGCCTGTAAATGTCTCAGTGCTGGGCTTGTGTGCTGGGGCGGAGGCCCTTCGGAGGTCAGCCTCACTATGAGACACCCACACTGCGCTCTTCCCCGGGGGGGGGGGGGGGGGTTTACCAAGGCCTGTGGAACAGTTTACCAGGGGTCGTGGTGCATTCTCCATCGCTAGCAATTTTTAAATCCAGATGGGATGTTCCTCTCGAATATGGGCTCTAGGAATTGTTCTGGGACAGTTCTCTGGCCTGCGCTATGCGGGGGAAGGGATCAGATGAGACAATCACAATGGTCCCTTCTGGCCTTGGAATGTATGAGACTTTACTTTGGTTCTTTCTTGGTTCATTGTTTTCCCTTGATGGAAAAGCCAAATTGGTTGGAGCTGAAAAACTGGGGCTGGTTCTTGTATATGGGGGCGTGACCCCCCCGCCCCAGGGCTCTGTGGGGGTATTGGCAGAGCAATGCCAGCACCAGGCACTCACAGGGCCCATCTCGTGGCATGCAGGTGACATCCCTTGATGCTGCAGGGGAGAGGGACTCAGGGAGGTGGACACTCATGACACATGGGCTCTGCCCCAAGGGGAGGGAGGCACCTTGGGCAGCATCTCCTGGTTGATTGCCCGGTTCCTCTGGCACACAGGCCTGATCTGTGTGTTGATTTGCTGGCGTGAAGGCTCCCGCTGGGGTGGTCCCCATAGGCCACTCCCACCTGCGGCCTGTGGGGCATGGCCCAGGGTGTCAGGGGCTGGGGAAGAGGTCGAGCAGCTTGGCTGGGAAGGAGGCCATGAGACAATCAATGACACTAACCTGAGTCTGGGATGGGAGCCTCTGATCTTTGAATAGGGCTCCAGCACTGCTGCCTGACCAGAAGGGGGACCAGGACCAGAAAGCCTGGGCTAGCAGGGGGTTGCGGGTCTGGAGTGAGGGGCACCAGCAGAGCTGGCTGTGGGGAGCCCAGGGCTGGGCTAGCAGGGGGCTGCAGGTCGGGAGTGAGGGGCTCCGGCAGAGCTGTTGTGGAGGCTGTCATGCCACCTGCCTGGATGACCTCTGGCTTTGCTGAGCCCCCTCGCGCTCTCAGCGCGATCGGGGCTGGCAGCGAACAGCACACCGCGAGTGGTGCAGCCAGGCTGGCTGTTTCCGCAGCTCAGCGTGGAGGGTGATTGGAGCCGCTAGCTGGCAGGCTCCGGTCTGGCGCGGGCGTCTGCAGCCGTGTATTATTAGCACAGGGCTACAGCCGTGGGGCAATGGCCTTGTGCGAGCTCCTCTCCCCTGGGAGCTGATGGCAGGAGGGCAGCACGCGCCACACCCAGAGATCTGCTTGTTAGGGGATGCGTTGCCCATAGCAACAGTGCCATGCAGCACGAGCACTCACCCCACCCCCATAGGGACCCCACGGCACACTCCAGGCATAGGCACCCCTCATCCCCTGCCGAAATGCAGCCCGCTCTGGGGTGGGACCCTCCACCACCGTAACGCCCCACAGCCCAGGCTGGGACAGGAAGGAGACTCCTGTGTCTGGCTGAGTGTGGCGGGGCAGGGGATTTCAGACAGGCAGGATCTAATTACTGTACTCCCGGGATCTATACAGCACTGCAGGGCTATTGCCTCCCGGGGGCAGGGCCCCTGGATCTTTGAGGAACACACGTGAGCAGCCCTGACTTGGAATGGAGAGCGCCCCCTAGCGAGTTACCCACCCGGGTCTCTGCAGCCAGCACCCCCTAGCACCACACTGGGGCACAGGGGGCAGTCCTGGCTGTGAGGGGAGAGTGCCCCCTGCTGGGCCACCCGTCCAGCACCCTGCAGCCCAGTGCCCCCTCGCGCCTCGCGGGGGCCAGCCACTGTGTTGCAACGCCCCAAGGAGAGTCACCCAACCTGCTGTGGCCTTCCTTCGAGGTCTCCCATTCAAGAACAGACCGGCCAGAGCTCAAGTGACCTTAGCCGGAGGCGTCCTGGCTGCAGCTGTCCTGAGATGCCCGGCGGGTGTGCCCCGGGCCTGGCGCCCCCAGCGTGGGCTCACTCACCCGGATGACGTAGCGGGAGGAGTTCTTGTCGTCCAGGTTGACCGTGAGGGAGAAGAGCGCGGCCGTGCTGTAGACGCCCTGGGTCTTGTAGAGCAGCTCGTTGAAGTCCGAGCGGGCCTGCCGCCCCGTGGCCGGCCCGTCCCAGCCGCCGCAGTCCTCGATCACCTCCAGCAGGGGCCGCGGCCCCAGGCGGTCGATCTCGCCCATGTCGAGGCAGGAGCGGAAGAACTCCTTCACCTTCCTCTCGGCCGAGGCCCGGGAGCCCCTGCGGACGGGCTGCTGGAGCAGCCGCCGGAGCTTGTCCTCGTTCTGCTCGCCGATGGTGGCGATGATGCCGTAGTGGAGCTTGTCCTCGGGGATGCTGTGGCGGTGGAGCCAGCTGCCGCAGGCGAAGGAGTAGAAGTCATTGCAGGGGTCGATGGTGGGGTCAATGTTGCTGGCGATGAAGAGGGAGGCCTGGAGGAAGGCCTTCTTCTCCTGGCAGTCCTCCCGGCAATGGGCGGCGCGCTCCATGGCCAGGTACTTGAGCAGCAGCACGCAGCCCTGGATGACGCACAGGCCCGCCGCGAAGACCAGCCCCGAGAGCAGGCAGATCTCGCGCCGGCTCCAGCGCGGCAGCCCCCGGCGCGGCTTCTTGGCCCCGGCCCCGAGCTGGAGGCTGAAGCCGTTGGGCAGGGTGCCACTGTTGTACTTGCTGGCGCACTTCACCTCCTGGAACTCGTCGTAGTGGGCCGTCAGCGAGTAGGTCTTCTCCATGCTGCCGGGCCGGGGGGCCGGCGCCGCGGCCCTGCTCCGGGAGGAGGTGCTCAGGGCAGACGGCGAGGGGGAGAGCTCATGCCTCGGGCCCCAGGGAGCGGACCCAGAGCGCCGGCTCTTCCCGCAGCCCCTGCCGAACAGCCGTCCCTGGGGGGAGGGGAGAGTCTGTCAACTGGGGAGGGCCCCCGCCCCTCCCCCGCTCATAGCGAGTCTGAGCACGACCCGGGTCTCGGCATCTTGCCAACAGGGTGCCTGGTCTCTCCTCCTGCTCCCCCACCCCCATCTCTACCCTCGGGTCAGGGTCGTCCCCTGCATGGCGGGGCCTAGGCTTGGGTCTGGCTCTTTTATCCAGCCGGAGAGCCGGGGCTTCTCCGTCTGAGCCAAGCCTCCCCCTTCCCAGCCCTCCCCCCTGCCCTGGCCGTGGCCACCGGGCCCTGGCGGCAGGCAGGATGCGGCCCCAAAGGAGGTGAAGCCCCGGGTCACTGTGCAGGAGGAAGCAGGAGCTGTAAAGGGACTTTGAAAGGGGAGCGAGTCCCCTGCCCATCGAGCCTCAGCACCCCCTGCCGCTGGGGCCGGCTCCGAACGGACGGGGCGTCCCCAGCAGCTCTGCCGGGCTCTCGTCCACCCAGGGGGGAAGTGCCCAGGCTGGGCCCTGTCGCGGGCCCTACCAAAGTGCTGCTGAGGGCCAGGGGACCCAGGGAGCTAAGGGGGCAGGCGGATTCCCCGTGGGGAGGGGACACCGGGTGGACCCCAGCCCGGTCAGCTCTGGAGCTGGGGACAAGGCTCAACTTGTCCCCCTCTTGTGTGTGTGTGTGGGGGGGGGGCGGCTTGGCTGAAGCGGGGCGGGGGCGGCAGGCGGGGGAGGCTGTTGTGGGGGGTCTCGGCACAGACTGGTCAGAGACCCCCAATACGGGACGGTCCGTCGCCGCCTCGCAGCGCTCCCCAGGGAACAATGAGCGGGCGGGGGGCCCGGCTCCCAGCCCTGCCTGCCCGGCCGAGGAGCCCCGCTGGGGCGGGGCCGGGAGCTCCCCTGGCCCGGCCCTTCGGGCCCAGACCCCCGCCCCCGCGGCCGCTGCCCCCCAGCGGGGCCCGCCCTCCCCGTAGCGCCCGGGCGCGGCGGGCCGAGGGGAAGCGGAGTCTCGCCCCCGCCCGCGAACTTCCCTCGCCCGGCGCTGTTGCGCCGGGGAACGGAGCCGGCGCCGGGAAGTTGAACTTGCAGCCGGTGAATTCGCCCGGAGCGCGGCGGCTGCAGCTCTCCGGCGCCCGGCCCTGGGGGGGGACCCTCTAACGCCCGGCCGGGGGCGGGGGCATCGGGACCCTGTAACGCCCGCCCGGGGGGGGACGGGGACCCTCCAGCGCCCGGCCCGGGGGGGGGCAGCGGGACCATGTAACGCCCAGCCGGGGGGAGACGGGACCCTCCAGCGCCCGGCCCGGAGGGGGAAAGGGGGGGGCGGAAGGGACCCTGTAACCGCCGCCCGGGGGGGAGACGGGACCCTCCAGCGCCCGGCCCGGGGGGGGCAGCGGGACCCTGTAACGCCCAGCCGGGGGGTGGGGCACGGGACCCTCGATCCCCGGGCGGCGGGACCCCGGCGCGGACAGGCAGGGGCAAGGCGCGGCGCTTACCGGGGGCTGGAGGCAGCGGCAGCCAGGGATGCTCTGGGCGAGCGGCTCTCGGCTGCCTTGGGAGCGGGCAGCTCCCCCCGCCCCGCACGGTACCTGTCCGCGCCTGTGCTCAGAGCGCGGCTGCTGCAGCTGGGGCCGGGCGGGGGGACTCGCCTCCAAGCCTCGCCCAGCATCATCCGGCCTCCCCCGAGGCTGGCCAGGGGGGCAGCGGTCTGTCCGCGGGCACATGGGCCGGGCCGTGGCTCCTGGCCTCACCCCCCACGGCTCGGAAGTGAGCTATGGGGCAGCCTGGCCAGCTGGCAGGGGGGTGGGCACTGGTGGGGCATGGGGGGAGGCTCAGGATTCCCCCGGTGATGGGGGCCCTGTGTCGTCCCCCCCAGGCTGGCAACTGCCTGGGAAAGCACCTAGAGCCACCGGGAAGCTGGCAATTCCCAGGTGGGCACTAGGCGGGTTTGACGGGCACTGGTGGGGGCTGGGGCCCTGCATTGGCACCGTCCTTCTCTGGGCTGCGGTGACGGGGGGCTTGTGGGGAAGTCAAGGCCAGGCCTGACCACAGGTGTCTGAGCGGCACACTATGCCCCTTGCCCCGGCCAGGGCCACGCTGAATCCAATGGCACAAAGGGAAAAGGCCGGGAATATTGAACTGCATTGCAGCTGGCTGCCCACCATAAATATCCCGCTGCTCCTGTCATGGGGGGGGGGAGCAGGGAGATTTATAGCCCATCAATTACCGCGGGCGTCACTCGCCTTCCTGGGGAAATCACAGGGCTTTTAATATTAACATACAGGCGGCCATCCAGCTCCAAGTGCCCCTGGCACTCTCGCCCGCACATCCCTGGGCACACTCGCCCCTCTCCCGCACGTGCCCGGGCACGCTCACCCTTCGCCTGCACGTCCCTGGGCACACTCACCCCTCGCCCACACATCCCCAGACACACTCACTCCTCTCCCGCACATCCCTGGGCACACTCACCCCTCACCTGCACATCCCTGGGCACACTCACCCCTCTCCCACACATCCCTGGGCATGCTTGCCCCTTGCCTGCACATCCCCCTTGCATACTCACATCCCTGGGCACACTTGCACACCTTCTGGCATGTTTGTCTATCCTCCAGGCACGCTCACCCCCCTGACAGGCACGTTCAGCCCCTTGCACTTCGCACACACCCCCCAAGCACGCTCTTCCGCACGCTTGCCCAGCTGGACATGGTCACGCCCACATCCACTGGACTCCATCCACTCCCCCGCTCCTCCCCCGCCCCCCCACAGCCAAGCTCACGGGTCTCCTCCAGTAGAAGGCACCCACCCCCAGGCGGTCCATAGCAAGGAGGACCCTGGGCCTCTCAGGCAGCAGGATCCATGAGTGATGCTCTCTGGGTGGCTCGGCGCTGGCTTCCCATAGATATTGAGCCTTGGGGCCTTGTCTTTCCGAGCCTGTTGGCCAGGCCCCAGGGTATGCAGAAGAGCCTAAAGCTCCAGGATGGGGACCATGAGTGAGGAACTCTACTGTCAGGGTATGGCTCAGGAGACAGGGCTTTCTCGGGGGGTGGTCCCAGACTGGCGTGAACCCCCACCAGGAACTAAGATCCATCCCAAACCTCCCCAACCCCAGCTCCCAGTGCCAGGTGCTCTGCCCTGACCGGCCTTCTCCAACAAAGAGCAGCACCATGGCCATAAAAAACATCCTCAAACACAACCCAACCCCTGCACTGCCTACGGGGACGGGCCACAAGAACCAGCCACGGGTGACAGACGTCGTCATGCTGCTTAATGCACGGCTGGAAGGTGCTTGGATCCCACAGGGATGAGCGCAGTGTCGGAGCCTACATTAGACGCACAACCCTGGGCACGGACTCACACCCCCAGTGAGAGACACATGCGCCCATCAGACCATGCACACGCCAGCATGCACACACTCATGCAATAGGCACGCTGATGGCCAGCCACGTGTCTGGGCACACGCCCCTTTACATCCAGGCACCCATGGCCCCCCACACAAAGCGCTCGATTGGTGACCTTAACGTTGGGGCACAAGCTCAGAGAAGGGACAATGTTTGTGGGTGATTCAGGGCTGACCTCCAGCTTCCCCTCCGGCCGCAGCCACACCCCATGCTTCTGGAGTCCCCCATAAACTCTGGGCGCGGGCCACCCCCCTCCACCACAGCAGTGAACGTCGTGCCAGCCCTGAATGGGGAGGGGAAGGTCAGTGCCGTGCAGGGGACCGGCCGCGCCCTCTGCCACCCGCCAGCTCTGGGGAGGCGCAAGGGAGCTGCGGGCACTTTACACCGGCAATGATGCAAATAGGCACAAAGAGACTTTGCAACAACATGAATTAGGCCCCTGATGCGTCCTTCTGGGGTGTTTCACCCAGGGCCCAGGCAGAGTCGTTCGGGCTTGTGTGAAGATCTCTGGAGTTCATGAGCAAACACACCATCCGCTCCCGGCTCGGCTGCAGGATCTGTGGGGAAAACCCAGGGGGCTGCAGGAAGTGGGGCTGATCAGAGGGGTGAGTCAGTGTTGCCTAGCACTGTGCTAGGGGGTGCTGTGCTGCAGGGAGCATGGCGGGTGGCTCAGTAGGGGGCTGTTTCAGACTCACAGACCCCAGGCTTTCTCCGCTCCCTAGGAGGAACCCCCGTCAGTGTGACAGCCCTTCTCGGGGGTCACGCTCTCTCTCCTGGGGGTTAAGCCCTGGGCCCCACCGCCTCCTGGAACTGCACCTCTCTGAGCCTTCAGCAGGCCTGGCGCTCGTGTGGGCCCCGTCACGGAGTCCCCTTGCGCTGGCCCCCCTGGGCGTCCACACCCAGAGGAAGCAATGCCACCCCGATCTCTAGCTTGCAGTGACTCTCAGCCAGTGCACACCAGGAGGGTTTATTGAATGTCTGAGCCCAGCAGAGGCAGTTCGCAGGTCCCTCGGGTCTGGCATGTCTCAGCACCGTGCAACTGAGCCTGTCCCTGTCCCGATGGGCTCAGGCTGCTCCTTGCCCCCTCACACTCCAGACGCCCCCTCCTTCCAGCCCATCATCCTGTAGCACCTTCCCCACAGCCCCTCCTCCGTCCTTTGTCTTTGGTCCCAGGCAAACAGGCTGCCTGGGCCTCCTCTCTTCCCTCCTTTGTTCCCCACTGGCCAGAACCAGCTGCCTTCCAAGCTGGGCTGGGCCTCCCAGTCACCTGTCACTAGGGTCCCCCATCTCCAGGCCATTGTCCAGGGTCCCGACTGCCAGGCGAGATCACACCTGGCCCTCTGCAGCAACGAAGCCCCTCTCCCACCACCTCCTTACACACTCAGCACACAGGGAAACACATGCAATATTCATGCAAACCACTAAGAAAATCCCCCACTTTGTCACAGGGGCGCTCTCCCCTATCAGTCCATGCGGACCCCAATGCCCCAGTGCAGTGCTAGGGGGCGCCGTGCTGCAAGGAGCGGGGCAGGTGAGTCAACAGGGGGCGCTCTCTCCCCTCAGTCTGTGCTGACCCCAGTGGCCCAGTGTGGTGGCAGGGGGCGCCGCGCTGGGGGGAGCGGCGTATGGGGCTTGGTGGAGGGCACCGTGCTGCAGGAGGTGGGGTGGATGCAGTGGGTGACTCAGTAGGGGGCTCTCTCTCCCCTTGGAGTCAGGGATGCCCAGCTTCTGGAGAGCCTGACCCCTTGCCCGCTCGTGGTCCCTGAGGCTCGTGGTCCCCTGGCGAGGGATGCTGGGCAGGTCCCAGTGCCCAGCTGCCCAGCCTCTGGATTGGTGCCTGGCGCTCGGTGGTTGAGCGCTGGGTTTAGGTTCTGAACGCTCTCCAGCATGGTCGATGCTGCTGGGCCGAGACCCTCAGGCTCTGCCTCGGGACTTCCCGAGCTGCAGCTCCTGCTCCGGGCATCAGGCCTGCGAGCTTGTCCCAAGCCGGGGCAGCGTGATGGATGGGCGCGCTGGGCGGCAGGCGTTATTAATGGTGCGAGGTATTCGCTCCAGCGGGGCCGTAAAAATTAAAGGTGGGCGGGCATAAAAGCGAATAAATCCCGGCAGTTTGCAACGCACTGCAGGTGTTTGGGGTTGTGTTTTAAATAAACCTTTCCCGGCTGCTCGTGGGCATGGGGCCTGCAGGCGCGGGCAGGGCTCTGGTGGGCAGCGGCTGGGGAGTGCAGAGACACAGCGGGAGGCAGGGGGAGAGGACGTCTGTCTGCTCACTCACCCCAGGCAACCAGAGGCTTTGCTACTTGTTTGAATCTCCCAGCAGGAATGTAGCCTTTCTTTGAGAGGAGGAGGGTGTCATTGGGAAGGGGACTGGAAGTCAGGACTCCTGGGTTCTAATCCTGGCTCTTTCCTGCCTTGCTGGGGCTGTGTAGGATGCCTGTCCCTCTTGTCAGTCTGCTGTCACCATGCGCATCTCCCTGGTGACCCCAGGGATGGAGCTCAGATCTGCATGCTTCTGCTTCAACGCAGGGAGAATCTCCATGAGCTGTTACCAGTACAGAGCTTATGACACACAGGTGAGTAGTTCTGATTCCATCCAGTAGGTGGTGCACGCACGCACATACACATGGCAGGCCCCAGTGTATGTTCCTGGGCTGGGACAGGTGGGACAGCCCATCTCTTCATGCTGGGAGCAATCCCCCCTGCACAGAGAGCCCCCACGAGGCCCCTGCACCACTTAGACCTGATGTCCCACTGCAGCCGCCCTGCCACCTGCCTCTTGACCCACCTGGCTGCCAGGCTGTAGCCCTGGGCGGGTCACAGTATGGGCAGAGCACACGTGGCCGTGGTGGGCGTTTGATGCCCCTTGCTGCTGGGGTTACAATGCCACCAGCTGCTCTCTGTTAGCGTCCCCAGCGGAGGCACCAGGGTTAGCAGCTTTGGGGCTGTTTAAGCAAAGTCGAGTGCAGACAGCGCCCCAGAGGAACGTGGCTCCGAGCTCTCTGCCCATCCCTGGGGCGGGAGGGAGAGGGCAGGGCTATCCAGCCTCTCGCCTTGTGGAGTCCTCCCTGGTGCACTATGGCCTGGAAGTGGCAGCTTCCTGACGGGGGGCCGGGCGGTTTGGAAAGGAGCAGCTTCTGGCTGGCCTGGGCGTGGCCAGGGCCATGTCCCTGTCAGGGCCAGGGAGCAGTGGCAGCCCCTCCAGGCGATTTCAAGGGGGCGCTGTGCAGGGGCATGCCCCCCAAGACCTGTCGCAGTCCGCTGTCTGCATCTCAGTGATGTGCACCTTGCAACCCCTCCCATCTCCTTCGGCTCAGGGAACAGCCAGCCCTCACCCCCTCCTCTCTCCACACCCAGGGCTTTTCTGAGACTCCTCCAGGCAGGAGCCACTTAGATCTCAGCCGGCTCCCAGACAGACTGCAAGGCAGCACCATCCTGGGAATCCACGAGCTGGGAAGGCCAAGAAAGCTCCAGGACCAGCCAGCCCCCCCCCCCGCTTCCCCCTGGCCTGGCATCTGTCATTGTTACGATGATGCGCCTGTCACTGGCAGCAGCTGCTCTGGAGTGCGGCAAGCGGCTCTTGAAAAGGCCCCTTGATATTTACGTGCGCTGCTGTGCGCATCATTCAGCACCGCGGGACCCCAAGCCACCCCTGCAGCAGGCGCCCTGAGGGCTCCTCTCCTGCATGGAGCACCCAGGTGGGACGCTGGAGAGTTAAATGTAACATTTCCCCTGGAAACGGCTGGGGGCCGCTCGCCGCAGCGCAGGGACAGCCCAGGCAGCAGCAGGACAAGCGTCCCCCAGGCTGCTCCACCGAGGTCTCCACGTCCTGCCCCGCAGGGGATGGGCCAAGAGTGGAACTCGCCCACCGCCGGTCAACCTTGCTGCTGAGGCTGCTAATAAGGGGGAGATTTTACGGATTTCATGGTGCTAGGGGGGCGCTGCACTGCAGGGAGTGGGGTGAGTGGCTTGGAAGGGGGCGTTGCGCTGCAGGGAGGGGGGTGGGTGGCTCAGTAGGGGGCGTTCTCCTCTCACAGTACCCCGATGTGATGCTAGGGGGCGCTGTGCTACAGGAGGTATCTCCTGTAACCAGCCCGTCTTGACCCCTTGCGGCCCATGCGGACCCTGTCGCGAGTTAGCAAGACAAGGGCGGGGAGATACCCAGGTGTCCTGAGCCCCAGTCCCATTGTGGGGGACTCGTCTCTGCCTCCTCCTTCCCCACCCCACGGCCTCCGGGGTTGCGTCTCACCTCCTGTCCCAAATCGCAGCCTGGCGCTGCTCCGTGCCAGTGAAGCCGGAGTCTGAAATCACTTGCTCCTGCCTGACGTCACAACAGGGAGAGCGTCCTGCACTTAGCTGCATTTCCTCCTTAAGCGCCTCCTTAATTAAAATGCAATCAGCCGCTTTGCCACCCTGGGGCTCGGTGCCACACTCGGCTGGGAGCACAGGGTTATTGGGGAGCATGCCCAGGCCTCTGCCCCTGTTATGACCTTCATGCCCGTGGCACTGGCCTGCCTCACCCTGCTCCTCGTTAATCCTGCCCTCCAGACACAGGGCCAGGTGAATGACCCTGCTTCCCCCCCACGTTGCCATGCAGGGCTGGTCCTGCCCTGGCACGCCGACCTGGGAAGATCTCTCAGACTGGCACAGAGAGTGGGTGTTAATGCCAGAGGTCTGGAGGCATCAGTAGATGTGTCCAGACCAGCTCCATCCAGGTCGGGCGGCTAGGGGGACTGTGTTGTATTGGTCTCAGCCCCGTTCCTGATGGGGCACTGTGACGAAGTGGGACTGTTCTTAATGTTTCCTCTGAATAGTGTGGGGGTGCCTCAGTTTCCCCTGTGCAGTTCTTAAATATCTAGGTGGTGGGGTAAGGGTGTATGATCATTGCAGAGCCCTAGAGGGCAGGTGTGTGCAGGGGTCTGGACACAGAGAATGGCCGGCACCCTGTTTCCTGGCAACGGATGGCCTGGGCCCTTCCCCCCTGCAAGGTGAGAGCTAAAGGTTGGAGAACAAAGGAGTCAGGTGACCTCCTGGCCCGGGAAAGGGACAAAGCCCAGAGGAGGAGGGGCTGGAGGGAGTTTCAGTTTAGGGCTGGCTGGGGACATGGAGTGAAGTGCAGATGGGGTTGTCTGGCTCACTGGCCTCCAAAATGGACCCGGCTGAGGGGTCCTGTTCTCTGCACCTACAAGCTCTGTTTTAGACCATGTTCCTGTCATCTAATAAACCTTCTGTTTTACTGGCTGGCTGAGAGTCACGTCTGACTGCAGAGTTGGGGGGCAGGACCCTCTGGCTTCCCCAGGACCCCGCCTGGGCGGACTTGCTGTGGGAAGCACACGGAGGGGCAGAGGATGCTGAATGCTCCGAGGTCAGACCCAGGAAGGTGGAAGCCGGGTGAGCTGTGTGTCCTGCAGACAGGCTGCTCCCAGAGAGGAGACTTCCCCAGAGTCCTGCCTGGCTTCGTAGGGAGCAGTTCCAGAGCAGCGCCCAGGGACTCCATGACAGGCACAAAGGCTGCAGCCCTCCATGGGCATCAGTGCCCTGCCCCCCTATACCGCCACCCCACTGGCAGGCTCAGCAGAGATGCCAGGGATAGACCAGGCCGTGGGGTGGAAGCCCTGTGTCCTGTCTTGGGACACCAACCTGATACCCTCCCCCTGCGCAGTAGTCAGCGTCTGGGGTCCCATGTGCCACCCACCCCTGGCAGCCCCTCCCCCCTGCCCAGCCCGCCTTGCTCCCCTGCAGGGCGGCGTGAATAGCCCGTAGCTGCTGCTGGCCCCCGCTGAGCTCCCGGCCTCTCTGCCTCCCCCTGCAGGCAGCGAAGGAGCAGCACAGGCAGCCCCAGAAGGCCGAGGGGTGCAGGCCCCAGGCTCACGCAATCACCCCCATCCCCAAACCACCCTCCATCCCCGGCTGCCCGGTTTCATGCAGCTCCACGCCCTGCCCCCGCGGCTGCACAGGCTGGGCGTGTTCCCGGCCAGCTGAAGTTTATGAGTGTATGCAAATTATCCGTGTGTATGCAAATCAGCTCATTTAACACCCTGCGTCTGGGGCGGCCCAGGACTCGGCAGCTCTCGCCCGCTCGCCAGGCCGGGAACTCGCGGCAGATAATCGGCTGAGGGGGCGCAGGGGCCCGCGGAGGCTCTCGCCTGGGCTGGGGAGGAGCGGAGGTCTCTCTGGCTCTGGCGTTTCACAAAGGTCCCCCATGCCAGGCTCCAGTCCCCCATGGCCGCATGCCCGCTGGGCTGGGACAGGGCTTGGGAAGTGGGGTGGGGAAGGCTCCGGACGCAGGCCTGCC